>NC_133326.1:468174240-468474240 GCF_042186555.1 Aquarana catesbeiana | reverse complement strand
GGTGGCAGCGGGACACTACTTGTGCTTGCCACCTCACCAGCTTGAACTGCACTTATGGGACTCGCCACGTCACCAAGTGTTACTGCAGTGCGGGTTTGACTACGACCGGGGTGTACTAGGCCGCTGGTGCTTGCCAGTTCACCAAAATGCTACAAAAAAAAACTGTTAGCGATCGCAGGGATCAGGCCTGACTCTGCGAACGCTGCAGTTATGCGTTTAGTGTTTTGTAAGTGTCAGTGATCGATCGATACTGCACTTGGGTGGGCTGGGCCGGGCGGAGGGGCAAAACGCAGGTGCTAGCAGGTATCTGGGCTGATCCCGCTAACACTGCGTTTGTGGGAACTCTAAACTGCTGGGGACGCTAGTATAGATCTGATCAGATCAGATATTGATCCGATCAGATACTATACCACCAAGGGAGGTGTACGGTGCGTGCGTGGGTGTTAGCGGTACTGGCGCTAACCTGACGCTGCCTGGGGCTGGTGCTTGCCAGTTCACCAAAACGCTACCAAAAAAACTGTTAGCGATCGCAGGGATCAGGCCTGACTCTGCGAACGCTGCAGTTATGCATTTAGTGTTTTGTAAGTGACAGTGATTGACTGATACTGCACTTGGGTGGGCTGGGCTGGGCCGGGCGGAGGGGAAAAACGCAGGTGCTAGCGGGTATCTGGGCTGATCCCGCTAACACTGCGTTTTTGGGAACCCTAAACTGCTGGGGACGCTAGTATAGATCTGATCGGATCAGATATTGATCCGTACAGATACTATACCACTAAGGGAGGCGTATGCTGCGTGCGTGGGTGTTAGCGGTACTGGCGCTAATCTGACGCTGCCTGGGGCGACGCATATCACCGCCGGGCGATCAGGGGGCTAAACCTTTATTCGGTAATAAACGGTGGGTGCCCTGACACTATAAAAAATAAACGAACTAACCAGCGTCACCCGTAACGGTTATACGGTGATCAGTGGTGAAAGGGTTAACTAGGGGGCAATCAAGGGGTTAAAACATTTATTAGATAGTATATGGGGGTCCCTGACGCTATAAAACGCTGACGGCGAACCTAAATATTTACCTCCCTAACTAGCGTCACCAGCGACACTAATACAGCGATCAGAAAAATGATCGCTTAGTGACACTGGTGACAGGGGGTGATCAAGGGGTTAAAACTTTATTAGGGGGGGTTAGGGGGGTACCCTAGACCTAAAGGGGGCTACCACTCACTGCCCTAACACTGTAACTGTCACAAACTGACACCAATCAGTAATCAGAAAAAAAAATACTGCTTGGTGTCAGTTTGTGACAGGGGGGGGGTGGATCGGGGGGCGATCGCGGGGGGGGGGGGGTCCGGGGGTGTTTTATGAGCCTGGCATGTTCTACTGTGTGTGTTTGTGTTTTGTGCACTTACATGTCTTCTCTCCTCGGCGCTGGAACGGAAACTGCCAAGCCGAGGAGAGATGACATCACATCCTCTGCCTGTGTGAAACTACACACAGGCAGGGGAGGATTCCGATTGGCTGGGAGCGATCGCGAGGGAGGGGCCACGATCGGATGGTCTCCCCCTCGCCTCCCAACGCTCCCAGTGAAATGCCGACCGCCGCTGGCACCGGGGGGGGGGGTCCGATCGGACCCCCCGCCCGCGGGAGGCAGATCACGTACAGGTACGTGATTCTGCCTGCCCGTGCCATTCTGCCGACGTATATCTACGTTAGGCGGTCGGCAAGTGGTTAAGAGATATCCAGGGTAGCTACAGGTAAGCCTTATTATAGGCTTACCTGTAGCAAAAAGTGTGTTGTAATGGTTTACAACCACTTTAATACAAAAAAGAACTTTGGTCGCTTTGGAAACCGCAGCTTGGCATTGCATGCTATTATTGAGCTTATGATCTACCAGAACCCCCAGATCCTTCTCCACCATTGATTCCCCTAATTGTACTCCCCCTAGCATATTCTTAGCCCCCAAGTGCATAACTTTACATTTATCAACATTAAACCTCATTTGCCACCTAGTTGTCCAATTAGACAGTGCATTGAGGTCAACTTTTAAATTGGAGACATCCTGTAAGGATGTTATTCCACTGCATAGCTTAGTGTCATCTGCAAAAACAGAAATGGTACTTTTTATCTCAGACCTTATATCATTTATAAAAGATGTTAAAAAGTAAGGGTTCCAACACTGAACCTTGGGGTACACCACCGATAACCTTAGACCAGATCATATCAGAGTAAGTGTCATTAAAGGGGTTGTAAATGTAAATTTTTTTTTTTTTTTAAATAACAAACATGATATACTTACCTTCACTGTGCAGCTCGTTCTGCACAGAGTGGCCCCAAACCTGGTCTTCTGGGGTCCCTCGGCGGCTGTCTCAGCTCCTCCCCGCAATAACTAACCACCTTAATGCGAGCTCCCTCGCATGGTGGTTAGTTATTGCGGGCGCGCTCCCGTGATACAGCCGGCGGCTATAGCCGCTCGCTGTATCACTCGGCCCCGCCCCCGGCGCGCCGCGTCATTGGATGTGATTGACAGCAGCGCGAGCCAATGGCTGCGCTGCTTTCAATCCACCCACTATAGCCAATCAGCGACCAGGCTGATCGGCTGAATGGAGGTCGGGAGCGAGCGGCCGAGTTTCGAGGTGTCAGGTAAGTAAAACGGGGGGGCGGTATTATCAAAAGTTTTTTCACCTTAATGCATAGAATGCATTAAGGTGAAAAAATGTATACCTTTACAACCCCTTTAACCACTACACTCTTGAATCCTGTCTTTTAGCCCGGTTTCTATCCATTTACAAATTTATCTTTCCAAGCCTGTAGACTTTACCTACATTACACATTAGCTGTGTGTGGGGAACTGTGTCAAACCCTTTTGCAAAATCCAAGTATACCACGTCCACAGCCACCCCTCTGTTTAAGGGTTTAATACATCCGCCCCTTTGAGAAAAGCATCCGCCCATTATAAGAACCAGCCCCGAGCATCGTGTTGATTGTGTTCAATGTATAACCATACATCCACCCCTTTGAGAAAAGCATCCGCACCTTGCTGTATTTAAATGAATAACCAGCCCCGAGCATCGGGAGCGAGCAGTGTGTTGTTTGCGCTTGCGCAGTCCAGGCCGGGCACTATGCTCTCTGCTGACTGACGTCAGTTCCGGTTGCTGACGTCAGTTCCGATATCGGCGCAATTTGCGTTCCACGCTGGTTCTGACGGGGAGATCCGGAATATCAAGCTAATCCAGCCTGGAGATCGTGCAGGGTGTGTGTGTGTGTGTGTGAATCGAGATTGCGATCTTTATACGATTAATCGTGCAGCTCTACTTTGTAGTACGCACACCCATGCACAGTTCCACCCATAATGCTTCAGACTCATCACACTCTCCATCAACTAGGTCCTCTTTCACACTCGCTTTGAGATCACTTCTCACATAAAAACAGATACCACCACCGTTCCGTTTTACCCTGTCTTTCCGAAAAAGAGCATAGCCAGAAATATTAATAGCCCAGTCAAGAGAGGAATGAAGGCCAGATTCAGCAATGCTTCCAACTCAACTATTTTGCTTGGCAGACTTCTGGCATTGGTGAACAAACACTTTAATTCATTGTCACATTTTGCAAACGTATGTTGCATATTTTTTATTTTAGTACAAATAGTACCATTTTCAATGGTTGTTTGTATCATAGGAACCTTTATATCATCTCCCATAGAATAAAATAAAAATAGCCCTCCCCCATCTTTCCCCATTCCTCCCACCAATAGGGGATGGCCCTTGTTTGACCTGTCTGCCTCATTATAATCTAATTCACCCTCCCCGCACAATCCTAGTTTAAATACTCCTCCAGCCTTCCCATAAACCTCTCCCCCCAGCGCAGTAGACCCCCTTTCATTTAGGTGCAAACCATCTTTAGCATATGGCCTCATGTACACCGTTTCTGGTAAACAGACGTTTAGGAGCAGTTGGGCATTTTTTTCAACTGCTCCTGAACTCTCCTCTATGTTATCTTATCAGTACATGTACACAGGTTAGTTTATAGTAGTTTCTAGGCAGTTAGTTGCGTTTAGAGGCTTTTTTTGGAATCCAAAAAAAATGCGTTCAGAAGCTGTGTTTAGAGACATTTCAAACGCTAAACGTGGCTAACCGCATTTTCTTCTAGTAGCGTTTTTTAAAAGGGAAACATTTTATTCATTACTTTTGAGCCTTGAAAATGCTAAAAAACACACCAAAAATTTAATTATCACTGTATGCAAGCTTGATATACCCCTCATCAGCCAATTATGCTGTACAATACACAACTTGCATTACTTGACGCTGAAGTTACATACATATTAGAAAAGTAACCTGTGGATATGCGTTGAGCCATCAATGGATGTGTCCAGTATTGACGAACTCTGGTCCCCTCACACAATTTTTTACATCTTTGGAGCCTCAGCAAAAGCAACATCAGGAGCATTTCCTCACACATGCTCATTATGGGATCCATATTAACAAACCAACCAAAAAAATAACAGCTAGCTACAAGCACACTGCTTTCTCAGCTGCTACTCACACTGTTCTCTCACAGAAAGGCTGAAATAGTTAATACTTGTTTTTAGTGCTTTTTAATCATTTGGGAGGGTCTCCTGAGGTTATCTTTAGTAAACGCTCCTGAACGCAAACGCAGCTAAACGCGGCTTGTAAACGCTGCTAAACACACGTTTTTAAACGTGGATTACTAGCTGTGATGTTCCAGCGTTCAGGAGAGGTTTAGAAACGTCCTATGTACATGAAGCCTATAGGTTGCACCCCAATGAAAAAAAGTCAGCCCAGTGCTCTAAAAACCCAAATCCCTCCTCCTTACACCAAGTCTTTAGCCATGCATTCAGCTCGCTAATGACCGCCTGCCTTTCCTGTGTTGCGCATGGCAAAGGCAATATTTCAGAGAATATCACTTTGAAGGTCCTTCCCTTTAACTTGCAGCCTAGTTCTTTAAATTGGTTCTTAAGGAATAAACAGGAATATTGACAGTGGACACATGGATACATTATTGCCCTAAAAGTGATAATGGGTGCAATGCATATTAAACAAAAGGCAAATCATTCAGACATGCCAAAAAAAATTTTTCTCTAGAAGAGGCGGTTAGGTAGGTACATTTCTCCCTTAAGCACACTTATGCAGAAGTGTAATGACAGACAGGAGATGCTCAAACGTATCGGTTTACTGTCATCAATGTGCATACATAGAGGTCTACTCATTAAAAAAAAAACTGCTAAACAAATGTGACAAGCATTCGCCCACCAGCAATCAATTCTGACTGTATTTTATTAATACTGTAATTTCCTATAATTGGCAGCTCTATCTAGTGGCCATAATGTGGTATTTTTTCTGTTTGAGCAATTCAGAAAAAAAAATACTGCATAATAGCCACTAGTTTGAGCGGACGATCTTAAGAAAGAGATCAAGCAAATGCTTGTCATGTATGTATGTCTGAACCCCCCCCCCAATAGCGTGTTCCATATATATTTATATATAAAAATATGGTTTCCTCCAGTCCGAAAGTATGAAAGTATGAAAGTATGAAAACACGGTGGGGGGGGGGGGGGGGGGGTCTCTCTCCCTCTCTCCAACCTTGGAGTTTGTTAAAGACCTCCCAGCGTTAACGAGGAGGTGGAGACTCAGCTCCTTGCATAGATGGAAAGGGCTGCAAGGACTGGGACAGTGATGATAATGGGGGATTTAAACTACCCGGAAATTAACTGGAGTAATGGCACTGCTGGGACAGTTAAAGAAAAAGTAAACCCTCTCTAAAAAAAAAAAATACACCCTGCATGACAAAGGCATAATGAGCTATGGATGAAAGTCCAGTAGAGGAAGAAGAAACATCAGATGTTATGAGACAAATTAGATTCCAACATACTCCCACTATGAGACGCACCGAGATGCCACGTACACCTAATTATCGAATAAATGGACCCTGGATGAGGGGAAGGGATGAATACCCCCCAGAACCTATGAATGGAAGATCCCCGGGCATTCCAAGATATAGTATCCCTACTCAAAATAGGTATTCACCTCTGAGAGAAAGGAGATATTATGGCACCTATAACAATCCCCACAATAGGGGACCTCCCTGGGAAAATAGGGATTTTCACAGGGGTAGCCCGCCTGGAAGATGGAAAGCACAACCTCCCTACAGAAGACAGGGATGGAAAGAACAACAGGGACTTCCAGAGGCTAGGAGGCCCACCCATACACAGAGATCCGAGGGACACTGGGACCTACGGACATCCACAACAGAGGGACACTGGGACTTACGGACATCCACAACAGAGGGACACTGGGACTTACGGACATCCACAACAGAGGGATACTGGGACTTACGGATATCCACAACAGACAAGGAATGGACTGAACAGGAACCAGGACAGAGGACCAGACCAAACCCCAAGAGATATAGAAAGAGGTTACAGGCAAGAGGAAAATGAGGAGGAAATAAGAAGAAAAAGAAGAAGAGTATTAGAAGGGATTTTCAACTTGAGTGATGCCATTTTTTCTGATGAGGAACTAAAGATTTTGGACCTAGGATTGAAATTCGCACCGGACAGGAATATTGATAAATTTGAGGTTTTCATTGATTTGCAGATATGTATGCGTAAATTAAGAATAAGAAAACACTACGCTTTAAATAAGGATAAGAAACCGGTAGAAGAACCATCTAGATTTACGCACACCAATCTTAGGAACAATTCCATTTTTAATCCAAAGGTCCCTGGGGACCAATGTATGAATGCTTTCAAGAAGATGGTAGAAAGCGATCTTGCAAAACTTGAAAGAAAGAATTCCAATGGAAAGCAATTAAAGAAATTGGAAAAAGAAAAGAAGTAGTCATACGCCCCGCAGACAAAGGGGGCGGACTGGTCATATTAAGAAAAGAAGACTACGAGGAAGAGATGAAGAACCTCCTTACAGTAGAAAACACCTATAAGAAACTTAAGGGAAATCCAAAACAACTTTATGGTAAGAAACTGAGAGCTCTCGTGAAAAAAGGGTAGGATAGAGGAATTTTAAACAAAAAGGAAGCAAAATATTTGATATGCGAGTCCACGAAGACACCAGTTATATACTATCTACCGAAAGTACATAAAAGACTACAGAAGCCCCCAGGAAGACCGATTGTAAGCGGAATTAATTTCCTGTTCTCCAGATTGGGGGAATATATTGATTGTTTTCTGAAACCACTGGTGGCAAAAGGAAGGTCATATCTAAGGGATAGTACGCAATTGATCAATGAATTGAAACATGTGACTGAGGTTGGTGACTGCCTTCTCGCGATGATAGATGTCAACTCCTTATATACTAGTATTATACAAAACCATGGTATTAAGGGGGTAGAGAAAGCACTTCATGGAGATGCTAACCTGAAACAAGAACAGATCAACTTTATTTTGGAAGCTTTAAAACTAGCGATGGAAAGTAATTTTTTTTGGTACCAGAAGGATTATTATGTTCAGACTAAGGGCGTCGCCATGGGGGCAAAATATGCCCCGAGCGTGGCGAATTTATTTATGGACATGTGGGAAGAAGAATACATATATAAGAGATTACGCCCAGAGATTGAATTCTACTGTCGCTATATAGATGACGTGATCATCGTGTGGAGAGGTACGGCAGACTCCTTTCAGGAATTCTTGAGAATGATGAACCAGAAGCAATACGGCATCTCTTTCAGTGGGAAATGCGATCCCCAAGAAATAGATTACTTAGATGTGCAGATTTTTAAAGGAGAACAACGAATTAAACACTAGGACTTTTTTTCAAAACAACGGATCGCAATGGCTACATTCCAACATCTAGTTGCCACCACCCCAAGTGGAAGGAGAATATTCCGAAAGGTCAACTGATGAGGTTACGAAGAAACTGCTATAAGATAGATGACTATTACACACAAGCTGACACTCTGATCAAGAAATTTATTGATAAAGGGTACCAAAAAGAAACCCTAATTAGGCATATGATGGAAATAGGAGGTCTGGATCGGGATTCCCTATTGAGAAAAAAGGAGAAAGATAACAACTCCTCCGGGATGGATATGGCTTTTATTACCGGATTCAATAACCAATATCGTTCGGTCGAACATATAATCAGGAAATATTGGCCAATTTTAAAATCCGACAGAGTTTTGGCAGAAATACTTTAAAAGAAGCCAAGATTTATTTATAGATGTCAAAAATGCCTGCCCTGTCGAGTGAGCAAAAAACAGCCAAAGAAAAAATCATCTTTTAAATCTAGATCTGGGAGAGAGTACCAAATCAGGGAATTAATTACTTGTGAAAGTACTCACGTCACATATGTGATTGAATGTCCCTGCCGGTTACAGTATGTGGGAAGAACCACCAGGCCTCTTTGTGTCAGGATCAGAGAACACATTAATAATATTAAAAAAGGCTTTCCAAAACACAACCTCTCTAGGCACTTTGATGAGGTCCACAACAGAGACCCCACGGGACTAATTTTTTACGGTATCGATTTGATCAAAGACCACTGGAGGGGTGGTAATAAAAGGATAAAAGTGTCCCAGAACGAAACTAAGTGGATATACCGCCTAGGGAGTTTGGTCCCTAGGGGGCTGAATTTAGATATTGATCTGAATTGCTTTTTATCCAATTTTTAAACAAGTGGAATTTATACTTGTTACATCAACTTTGGTTCTCACATGTAGCTTGTTTTTGGATCTCTGTAGAAGTTCCGGAGATTTTTCAAATAACATACAGTATTTAATGCATCTTCCCCTTAGTGATCTCCTTAACACAATACACAGAAAATATACAAGGTTTCAGATAGGAATTTTTGATTTCTCATACTAACGGAAAAATTTTTAATCCTCCCATTTATATATGCTCTGACTATATGATATACACTCACCATAATAGAAATTTTATTTTCAGTTTTTTAAGAAATATATATATATATATATTTATTTTTTATTGGTATATAGATTTTTTCTTTTTCTCCTTTTTTCCCCTTTTTTCTTTTTTACCCTTCGTTTTTTATATATACAATTTTTTAACTGATTTTTTTGGGTATACTGGAACTAATCTTTTTACACCTCTTCCTATATGTATTGGTTTTAATGATACCCGAGTGTTATTTGAATAGGATTTTAATATTTAATATTTATATAAGGTTTTATTAGACAATATCTGGTTTGCAAGGGGTTTTTTTCATCGCTGCCACTCCACGAAAGTAATAATATTATTTGTAATATACCACTAGATGGCGCCTAAAGAGTTCTTACATGTATACATACTGATATCCCTCTGAATACCATGAGGTTGAAAGTAAGTTGATGTCTGGGCTCGTATCTCCCTAGTGAGTAATTTTTTAATTGGATCCGCATGACGCTCGTCAAACAGCATCTAGCGGGGGATTGGCTGCAGCGTTGAATACACCCTAGACGTTGTAAGACGTTGAGAGGACCAAGATGGCAGCGCCTTCGATGACGTCCGTATGACCAAACGCGTAAGACGGGACTATCTTGGCACGCACAACGTCACATCCTGAGATCGTGGTTACTGTTACTCGGCCGGTGGAACGCAAGCAGTGGGCTTGGGCAGCGCTGCGTCCCCGGATTGCGAGTAGAATAAGAGTGCTTATTTGCTCGTTATTTTAAACACCATTCCTTGGATTCTGTTTGTACTCCTTGGATTTTTTATCAGCATTTACAAATAAAGTTACCAATACGGAGTTACGCTATGTGGATCATTTTTATTTTTATATAACATACTAAAGTGGATGTCCCGATGGGATTGGATTGGAATAAGGGACAGCGTATCCTCCCCCCTACGTACCCCCTTCCTATGGGTGGATGACCCAGATTGAGCCATTTGATATTGGAAGGATATCGATACCTGAGGATTCGGAAGGACATCGGAACCTGGGAAACAACATCTCACCCTTATACCCCTGCAGGGGTATAGCGCTCCGGTGAGTGCAATCATATCGGGGGGAGACTTAAGAACCACTGCATGTTTTTTATTTGAAAGGAAGAATTCGGTTGGAAGACACAATATATCACTTTATGAACACTTGCTGCTGCACGTTATATGGGACTTTTTTCTTCAGCTGAGGATTTATTACAACAATATAACAGATTCTCTTTCAGTCCATTTAGATTTATTATAGAATATGCAATATATTATCTGAGTTTATTTAGGATTTTTGCACATCACTTTATAGGGGTTGATATACTAAAATATATTTTTTAATTTTTTAATTTTGCACCAGACATTTTTGTTTTATATTGGAGGTTGATTTATACGAGACGGAATATCACAAAAGCAATAAGCGCTTATATTCCATGACCTCTCTCTCTTATTGAGTAGATGGGATCATGACTGCACCAATATATTTATATATAGTTCATAATTTTTTCCACTAAGGAATATTTATCACTTTATATGTGAAGTACACACTATTGCATCTAATTTTAAAACAATTTTTATATCATTAATTTGCACCTACTCAATATCACATTGTTAATTTATATTTGTGAGAGGATTGAATCTTTACACAGATACACTAGTCACTTTAATTAGTAGGATTATTAGATACCGATATTCCCTCTTTATAGCACAGCGCCACTCCCTACTTTTGATTTCAATCCCTTGGGGTTACACGGAGGTGTTCCCTATTTATTGAGGGGCAGCAGTTGCTAAATTATCCTGAAGCGCGGATCCACTGACAAATAATGAGCTAGTGTGCATAGCATACTAGCTCATTATGAATTACTTACCTGAGATCAAAGCCCCCGAAGCAATCCTCATTCACCTCTTCTGTCGCCGCCATGATACCCTCAGTGTCTTCCGGGTATCGCTGCCCCGGCGGTGTGACTGGTCGGAGTATCGATGACATCACTAAGGCGCATGCGCGCGGGAGCCGTCAGTGACGGCATAATCGCGTTCACTAATGGCACGCTCAGTGCGCCTGCGCCGTTGTCTACTTCAGCTCTGTGTATACAAAAGGAGCATGGGGGAGCTCATGTCCATAATAATGGGGATGGTATTGACACAGTCCCAAATGATCCACAATGGATCAAAAGTGATATGGTCCAGAAATATTTAGACAAAATAAAAGGTGGATAAAGCACCTGGAACAAATGGCATCCACCCACTAAAAGAATTGAGCTCTCATTTCAAAGCCATGGTTTCCAATTTTTAGGGAATTAATGACTTGAATGGTACCACTGGATTGGCATAGGGCCAATGTGGTTCCCTTATTTAAAAAGGGATCAAAGTCTTTACCAAGTAACTATAGACCTGTTAGTTTAACTTCTATAGTCAGGAAGATACTGGAGAGTTTAATAAAAGACCACATATACGAGTTCTTGCTAGAAAAAATTAAAACGTTTGACTTACTGGTAATTTGTTTTCTAATAGTCTTTCGGGACAGCACCCAAGAGATCATGGCTCCTCCCTAACAGGGAACACCTCCGCTTCCTTTAGCTGTTTGTAGAGAACCTCCAGCCCCAGCTGAAACATATAAGGAACAGTTAAACCATACTATACAGCAGGGATATGCAATTAGCGGACCTCCAGCTGTTGCAAAACTACAATTTTTATCATGCCTCTGCCTCTGGGTTTCATGCTTCTGGCTGTCATATGCCTCATGGAACTTGTAGTTCTGCAACAGCTGGAGGTCCACTAATTGCATATCTCTGGTATACAGCAAAAAAAAAAAAAAGGGGCAGGTCATTGCTGTCCTGAGACACTATTGGAAAACAAGTTACCGGTAAGTCTAACTAGAATTTTCCAAAAACGTCTTTCAGGACAGCAACCGAGAGGATAATCAAGACTTACCCCATAAGGGTGGGACAACAGCCTGTAAGACTTTCTTACCGAAAGCCTGGTCCCCTGCCGTCAGGAGGTCTAACCTATAATGACGGGCAAAGGACGACAGACTCGACCACGTAGCTGCTTTACAGATCTGTTCGGGGATGGCACCAGCATTCTCTGCCCAACTTACTACTAATGCTCTTGTAGAATGAGCACGAATACCAGCTGGACTCTTGATCTGAAAAGGAATAGGCTTTTGTGATAGCCATTCTCAGCCATCTGGCACTGGTTGCCCTGGTAGCTTGTCTTCCTTTTTTACTACCAGCATATAAAACAAATAATGTGCCTGAATCCTTAGTGGCTTCCAGGTAACTTGAGACTGCTCTCTTAACATCCAAAGTATGGAATAATTCTTCCTTTTTTCCCCCCAATGGATTAGAGCAAAACTTAGGAAGTATAATCTCCTGAGCCCGATTTTGGACCGTACCTACTTTAGGAAAAAAAATTAGGGTTCGGTTTTTAGAACAATTCTGTCTGAAAATAAGAGACAAAAATAATGATTCTCTAATTGACAAGGCTTGAAGCTCACTAATTCTTTGCTTAGTTTTCAATGTAATCAGTCTCAGTGAGGCCAAATCCATAGGTTCAAAAGGTTCCCTGGTCAGGGCCTGTAGAACAACTGATAAGTCCCACTTTGAGAAGCATCTGATCACCGGCAGTCTGGACCGGATGAGGATCCTGAAGAATCTACACACTAAGGGTTCTGATGAGAAGGACCATAACAGACCTGCTGAAAACCTTGTGTGGTTCTTCCACCACCAAAGACTCCTTTTTCTCCGAGGTGGGGATCTTCACTAGCGAGTGCAGCGAATCTGGATGGTGATCCCAAGCCCTCAACAGGAAACTCTGCAGGGGTCTGCAGTGAAGTCTTGCCCACTGAATTGCAGGTATGGAAGGAGGTCAGGGTTCCCAAAGCTGACATGATTTTTCTGATGGGCAGGAGCTGACTGGAGTGCAACAGAGACACTACTTCCACCAGCTTTTTCTCCTTTTCCTCTGGAAGAAAAATTCTTTGCTCTACTGAGTTGATATGGTACCCCAAGAATAATACCTCCTGAGAGGGGATAAGGTTTGATTTCTGAAGGTTTAAGATCCAACCTATGGACTATAGGTGAGCATGAGCTCTGGCCAAGTTCTGCTGAAGCATCTCACTGGTTTGAGCGAAACAATAAAAAATGAGTCTAGATAAGGAATCACGGAGATTCCTTCTAGATGCAGAGGTGTCAATGCTTTGGCCATTACCTTTGTAAACACCCTTGGGGCCGATGACAGGACAAATGGGAGCGCCCTGAACTGCAGGTGTAGCACTGTCTTCCCTATGTTCAATGCCAACCTCAGATATTTTTGGGACCTGGTGGCAATCGGTATGCGGAGATAAGCATCCTGTAAGTCTATTGATGCCATGTAGTACCCTTGGTTCAGGAGGTTTTTGACTGAGAAGATGGAATCCATTCGAAATCTTCTGTACTCTACTGAGCAATTTAGCACTGAGATTTAAAACGAGGCAGAACTTTCCTGAGGGTTTCTGAATGAGGAGCACATGTGAGTAGAAACTCTGGAAGAACTCCTTTGGCGGGACGGGAACAATGACTCTCTGAGATCTCGATTCCTGAATTGGGGACTTCATGGCAAGAGCTTTGGATGGATCCCTAGGAGCGTTAGTCACCAAAAAACTTTTTGGAGGTTTTTTCCGTGAATTCAATTACATAACCCTGGGAAAGCATGTTTAAAATAAACTGGTTTGGTGTAATGCTTCTCTAGTGTGGAAGAAACTCCTGGAGCCTTCCTTTGACTGGAAGGAAGGAGTCAACTGTGACTTTTTGAAAGTCGCAGGAGGATTGAAGAGCACTCCACTCCTACCTTTGGGCTTCTAGAAGGACCGTGGCTTCCTTTTCCCCGTGTTTTATCTTCTTGCTGAGCCCTCTGAGGACGAAAAAAAAAACTCATGCGTGTCAGAACCTTCTTTTTCCTGACCGGAAACTATTTCTTATCGGCTGTACGGTCAAGGATGGATTCTAGTTCTGATCTAAACAGCAAATCCTCGGCAAAAGGAATGCCACACAACCTGTTCTTTGATTCTGCATCTCTGGGCCAGGTCTTTAGCCATAGGGACCTCCTAGCAGAGTTAGTTAACCCAGCAGACCTAGCCGACATACGTATGGACTCTGCTGAAGCATCAGCAATGCATGCCACTGCTGCCGATAAGGTTGCAAAGGAGTCCAGAAGCTCCTGTTTTGGGAAATCCGCTGTAATACGAGATTTTCTCTGAATAATCCAGAGATCTAAATTCCTAGCAACGCATGTTGTTGCCATCGCTGGCTTCAGGTTGTTCATAATCGATTGCCAGGCTCTTAAGAAGTAGGTCCATCCCCTTATCCATGGGCTCCTTTAGCATGCCCTTCAAAGGCAAGGTCAGTTGACTTAGAAATCTGCGAGAAGGCAGACTCTAGTTTTGGAATAAGGAAAGGGATGGTCAGCAAAAAGAATGGCTGGAGCCTGAGAAGAAACCATTATTTTCACTGACCCACAAAAGATACCCATTTGAAGAAAATCCTGATTCCGTCTGGAACAAAGTTCCAAAACTAGATTGGAAGGCAAGTGTATAGGTGCTGCAACATTTTCACATAAAAGCTCCGCACGGTGCAGACCTTGAGGCTACTGACACCTCCAATGTACCAGAATAAGAAAAGGGATGGTCAGCACTCAGGATGACTTCCAAAATAGTATTGCTTTATTAAATACATGTACAGAGCTGTGAAACAGCCTACGCGTTTTGGACGTTAGTCCTTAGCCATAACTAAAGGCTAGCGTCCGAAAAGATTGGGTGGGTCAGTGAAAATAATGGTTTCTTCTCTGGCTCCAGCCATTTTTTTTTAATCAGGTCTGTGATGATTGAATGGACTGGAAAAGTGCAATCTTGGGAGTCTCCTAGACCTGCGTACATCCGGTCATGCAGGGAGAGCTCCCTTTTCTCTTTCTCTATCCCCAAGGCAGTGTGGATCACTTTAAAAAATAGCTTACCTGTAAAAATCCTTTTCCTTTGAGGTACATCACGGGACACAGAGCCTCAGTAATTACTGATGGGTTATATGGTATCACAAGGTGATTGGACACTGGTCACACCCTAGACAGGAAGTTCCACACTCTATATAACCTCTCCCCTTACTGGGGATACCTCAGTTTTGTAGCAAAGCAATATAAGTGTATTAGAAGAGGGGCGGGACCTCTGTGTCCCGTGATGTACCTCAAAAGAAAAGGATTTTACAGGTAAGCTGTTATAAAAATCCTATTTTCTTTCTCGTACATCACGGGACACAGGGCCTCAGTAATTACGGACGGGATGTCCCAGAGCAATGCTATTTGAGGGGAGGGGACCACACAACGTAGGGTGTAATCAGACCTGAGGACCTCGTACCGCTGCCTGCAGCACACTACGCCCAAAGGCGATATCCTCATGCCTTCCCACATCCACCTGATAAAATCTGGTGAATGTATGGACTGAAGACCAGGTTGCGAATAAAGTATGATGACTGCGCTTAGGACAATGTGTAGGTATGCGGCCCCCCTAAGGAAAACCCAAGAGGTGCTTCAAAAATGAATATGTATATAGATGGGGTAATGGCACTCCCTAAGGCTTAATTAAGCGGATGAATAGTAGAAAGGTAGGTCGCTGAGGACGTCTATGACGAAACGCGTACGATGGCGCCACGCACACGTCATTTCCGCAAACTAGGCCGGTGGAACGCAGGTGGAGCGCAGACGCTCGGTTTACTTCCATCCTGTGCTACGGGCTTTTCGGTTAGTTTTCACCCACTAGAGCAGTTCGCGGTAATCACATCAAGCCCATAAACCTCTGCCCTTGATGTGTGTATATCCAAATATACTGTTTGCTGCTGTACTACTACAGCCAGCTGCGCTGGACTGTAGTATTTTTATATGAAGAACTTTATGTTGGAATACATTCAATTTTAATTACTCCACTATGGGAGTCCACCATTCCTTCTTTTTATATGAGTGACAAAGCTCCATTCTCCTGTGTATGCTGAGGACCACCCCGGGAAACCCATCCACTACGCTGGCAGGGAGATCGTAGAGGCCACATCTGCATGCGAATTACCCCTTTGGGGTGAATGGATCTGGTGAGTGGGGATCCTTGAGGGGGAGCACCAAGTCACCAGGACGTTGAATGCACTCAAGTCACGTTTTTGAGTTATTTTTTATTTTATTTTTCACTATGTTGAAGACTTCTTCACAATTATGGACTGCCTATTAATCATGTATTGTTACAAACAAATTTACAAATTGATTAATAGTTAAAACTAATTCAAGGTTTAAATGATTTTTGTTCACTGATTACGTATATGGTCACCTATAGGCTTACCGTTAATTTTGGTTATTTTGAGGCTATCACCACCTATATCTTTTCACAGGTGTAATATTATATACCACTAAAGTGGGTGCACGTATATGGAAGGTTATACTATACAAGGCACTATGTATGGTCTCACTCACATGTAATGTATGTATAATCAGGGTAGTTTTACCTACCAATACTATCACTTATGGTGAAGAGGCTGTAATCATTTTTATTATTATTATATTTTTTATTATTTTATGATTTCTCATCATTCTATATCTTTATTCAATTTGCATACTCACCTTTGCTGTATATCCCCTATAGGGAGTGTTGTTACCTTACTGCTGTCAGGTATCTTTCTTACTCCGGTGGGGCGACCCGGCCTGGAGCCAGGTTACTGGTCCCTACTACTATAGTCATTTTCACTATTCACCCGACTAATTAAGCCTTAGGGAGCGCCATTATCCCATCTATATACATATTCATTGAAGACCAGGTTGCGGCCTTGCAGATTTGAGCCATAGAAGCCCGGAGATGCACCGCCCAAGAAGCACTAATAGCCCTTGTGGAGTGCGCCTTGATTTGAAAAGGTGGAATTTTCTGTTTCAAACCGTAAGCTTGAATAATCATTTGTCGAATCCATTTTGAAATGGTAGACTTTGACGCTGCCTGTCCTCTATTGGGACCTTCTGGCAGCACGAACAAAACATCAGTTTTGCGAATTTGAGCAGTTGCTTCCAGATAGGCCTTGACTGCTCTTACTACATCCAAAGACTGTAGTGACCTTTCTTCCGTAGAACAGGGATCTGGGAAAAAAGAAGGCAGAACAATATCTTGGTTTAGATGGAAATCTGAAATCACTTTCGGTAGAAAGCTAGGATGAGGGCGCAATACCACTCTATCCTTATGCACGATTAAATAAGGCTCTTTACAGGAAAGAGCTGCTAATTCTGATACTCTTCTAGCAGAAGAAATGGCTACCAGAAAAATTAACTTTCTTATCAACAAGACCAAGGGAATTTGACGTATTGGTTCAAAAGGCTGTTTTTGTAAAACTGACAGAACCAAATTCAAGTCCCAGGGGTTTAAGGGCGCCTTAACCGGAGGATTAAGACGTATCACCCCCTGCATAAAGTTTCGGACCAAAGAATGTGAAGCAAGTGGCCGTTGAAAAAATACTGATAAGGCCGAGACCTGGCCCTTGATGGTACTCAAGGCCAGCTTCATTTTTACTCCCATTTGTAGAAAGTCAAGAATTCTACTTATGTCATATTTTCTGGGATGCCAACCCCTGGATTCACACCAGGATACATAAGTCTTCCAGACTCTATGATAAATTACTATGGAAGCTGGCTTCCTTGCATTGATCAAGGTAGAGATCACAGGACCTGAAAGCCCACGATTGTTCAGAACATGGGTTTCAATAGCCAACCGTCAAATTCAGCGTTTGTAAGGCAGGATGGAACACTGGACCTTGAGATAACAGGTCTGGACGTGACGGTAGGGTCCACGGGAACCCACTGTCATCCTTACTATTTCTGCATACCAAGTTCTCCTGGGCCAAGCTGGGGCCACCAGAAGTACCAACTTCTTTTCCTGCCTGATCCTGCGAAGGAGTCGTGGCAGTAGCAGAATAGGAGGGAATGCGTAAATCAGTGAGAACCAATGCCACGGAATCACCAACGCATCTCTCCCGCATGCAAGAGGATCCTTTGTTCTTGCCACAAACTTGTTGATCTTTTTGTTGAATCTAGATGCAAAGAGATCTACATCTGGAACCCCCCCCATCTTTGGCATATGGCCCAAAAGACGTCGGGGTGAAGAGACCATTACCCTGGGACTAACCGCTGGCGACTCAAATAGTCCGCCTGCCAGTTCTCTATCCCCGGAATGAAAACTGCCGATATGCATGGCACATGCTTTTCTGCCCAGACTAGAATCTGGTTTACTTCTCCCTGAGCTGCACGACTCCCGGTGCCTCCTTGATGATTGATATAAGCCACTGCTGTGGCCTTGTCGGACTGGATCCTGATAGGGCAACCCTGTAGCCTGAGAGTCAAGGCCTTTAGGGCTAGATACGCCGCACGGATCTCCAGAATGTTGATGGGTACGGTCCTCTTGACTTTGGACCATTCCCCTTGGACCGCAGACTGTTCCAGAACTGCTCCCCAACCCGAAAGACTGGCAGCCGTTGTTACCACTGTCCAGGTAACCGGAAAAAAGGATTTCCCTTTCTGCAGGTTTTCGGGTATTAACCACCAACTGAGGCTCCGATGCACTGTAGGAGACAGACGCATCAGAAAATCTAATGCCTAAACTTTCTTGTTCCAGGCAGACAGGATACTGTGTTGCAGCATTCTCAAATGAAACTGAGCATAGGGAACTGCTTCGAATGAAGCCACCATCTTTCCTAGTAGCCTCATACAAAGGCAAACAGAAGGACCCTTTTTTGTCCTGACTACGTGAATCAGTTCTTTTAAGGCACTGATCTATTCCTGAGGTAAAAATACCTTCTCTTGGCTTGTATCTATGACCAGGCCCAAATACTCTAGTCTTCTTACTGGTTTTAAGAAAGACTTTTCTAAGTTGAGAATCCAACCTAGGTATTCCAAGTAGTTGACTGTGGCGACCAAGTTCTGGTCCAGGCAAGCTACCGACCGGTCTATCAAGAGCAGGTCGTCTAGGTATGCTATGACGGTTATACCCTGGGCCCTTAATCTGGCCAGAGGAGGAGCCAAGATCTTTGTAAACACCCGAGGTGCAGTGGCTAGCCCGAAAGGCAGGGCTATAAACTGAAAGTGGCATTTTTTTACTTCGAAACGCAAGTACTTTTGATGAGCAGGAAAAATGGGTACATGTAGGTACGCATCCTTGATGTCTATTGACGCCAGAAATTCTCCTCCATGTAGGATGGAGACTACTGATCGAATTGATACCATGCGAAAGGATCGAATCTTTAGGAATCGGTTTAGATCCAGAATGGGCCTCACATCTCCATTTGGTTTCTGAACCGTGAAAAGGTTTGAATAAAACCCCAATCCCTGCTCTTCCGTGGGAACCACCAAGTTGACATTTTGCGACAATAGTCGCCCTAACGCTAGAAGGAGAGACTGCTTTTTCTCTGGATCTCTGGGGACATTTGATCTGAGAAAACGAGGAGAGGGGAATGCTCGGAACTCCCGTTTGTAACCTAGAGTTACTGTGGAGACTACCCATCTGTCCTGGAAATCTTCCTGCCAGAGCTTTGAGAACTGTAGCAATCTTCCCCCCACTCAAGCGAGCGGGGGCGCTCCTTCATAAAGAGGCTTTAGCGTCTTGTCTAGTAGGCTTCTTCCCCCAGGACTTCTTTTGTCCCTGGGGTCGACTCGGAGGAGGCCGTCGCGACTGCCTGGAGGCTGATGCCCCTGGCACTGGGGAAAGAGCCCGTTTAAAAGAGGGACGTTTACTCCTTTTCTTAACTGTTAAGAGTGTGCTTTTCCCACTAGAGATCTTTTGGATATAATTGTCCAAATCCTCTCCAAACAGCCTTGCACCACGAAATGGAAATCCAGCCAGAAGCTTCTTACATGGTGACTCGGCTGACCAATTTTTCAACCATAAGATTCTACGCATATGCACCAAACCAAGCGAAAGGCGAGAGGTTTGGATGATGGAATCTCTGATTGCGTCAACAGCAAAACATAAAGCCGCTGGAAGGTTGGCCAACCCCCGGGCTTGCTGTTCAGGTAAAACTTTGAGGACCTGTTTAACATGGTCTCTCAAGTATTGACAGACTCCGTTTGCTGCCACTGCAGGTTGAGCTACTGAACCTGCTAAGGAAAAAATATTTTTTAACAGGAATTCCATTTTTTTATCAGTTGGATCCCTAAGCATCTGAGAATTGTCGACAGGACAAGTCAGACTTTTATTTACGGAGGAAATGGCGGCATCAACTGCCGGTATACCCTACATTTTTCTAAATTTTTCCTCCATAGGATAAAGTGTTGAAAACTTTTGAAAAAAAATGTTTATCTGGGTGATCCCACTCAAAATAAATGAGCTTTTCTAGCAAACTATGAACAGGAAAATAATGTGTTGTTTGAGGAGGCTTCAGTGAACCCAAAGAAGAGGAGGGTTCTTTGACTAAGATACGGGCAACTTAAATGTGGAGCGGACAAATCCAGCAAGAATTTGCACTAACACCTTCTCAACCTGAGAAGCTGAAGAGGGCCCTTCTCCACTTGATTCCCAAGAAGAGAAATCATAAGTCTCATCCCGATCCTCTGAGAGGGATTCCTCTCCTTTTTCCCAGAGTTCCTCTGCTTGAGGGTCCTGGGTAACAGAGGGAGACCTAGTGCGTTTTCTTCCACTGAGTGAAGATGCAATTAAGGCCATTAGTCTTTCCTCTAATCCATTAATGGTTGAGGAAAAAACCTCCTGCCTAATGTATACAGGGGCTGAAGTGCCAGAAGCAGA
The DNA here is from genome assembly GCF_042186555.1 of Aquarana catesbeiana. Classification (NCBI taxonomy): domain Eukaryota; kingdom Metazoa; phylum Chordata; class Amphibia; order Anura; family Ranidae; genus Aquarana; species Aquarana catesbeiana. The sequence goes on along the minus strand of NC_133326.1, from coordinate 468,453,571 downwards.
TGCAGCCCCTGACCCCGACGGCTCACCCTGGCCAGCCATCCCAGGTCCTTCAGGGGGGGAAGGTGCTGCCGAAGGGGGGTCCTCAGAACCTGAGGGAGATCCCCTAGAGCCTCTGGTTTTCGGGTATTTGTACCTCTTCTACCCATAGTGCAAAGCAACAAAAGGTGGAGGTACCACAAACACTGACTGCTGAGCTATGTAGTTCAGCAACTGCCGCTGCTACCAATGCTCAGTCTGGTGTTTTAAGTAAATGCTGCCTGGGAGAATGCCTGTGTCCCACCTCACATACGCCCGTCAGCTGTGTCCCTCCATAGGCTGTGTGCACCTGAAAGAGAGTGCACTTTATAGCCTGTGTAGCCAGCGATGTGGGCGTCTAATCACGCCGGACGTTGCGTTAATGCTCCGCTCCCCTCTTCCGACCACCCCTCCTGCCCCCCCTCCTTCTTTCAAAAACGTGTGCTTTCCCGCGTGAGCAGAGGCTCCGATCCTCGGGACAAGCATGGAGGGGAGGCTGGGGTGGAGGAGAGAGAAGGGCCGGTGGATGGGGACCTGCCGTAAACGCGGCGGCGGTAGTGCGGTATACTACCGCTGTTTGTATAGGCCACCCCGGGCCCCCCTAAATCATGGGGGGAAACATCCTTAAGGAGAGAACCCCCCAACCCATCCTACCTGGAGCCTGGCTGGAGGAGCGTACAGCGTGGACACTGAGACAGACAGAACAAGCATGAAAAGGTATGTGCTCTTGGCAGCCCCGGTGGCGACAATAGGCATAGCATACATTTATTTAAAGGAGAAAACCTACTAGAACTAAAAAATTCTTGAGGAGTCTCCCTTACTTTATCCAGGTGCAGGGTTCTGTTATACAGACCCAATCTTCACCTCTCACGGTGGGCTCCGTTTGAAAAAACCTTCAGAGACTGGGGCCCACTTGAAAAGGAGGATCCGCAGTTCTGGTCCCGTAAAGCACCCCGCCAGGGATATGGCTGAAAAAAACAAATACTGGATCCCGGGGTCCAGCTCTCTAAAAAGAGAAGCGTTACAGGTAAAACCTCGTTTCTTCAGACACGAGGCCCGGGTACCATCCAATTTGGCCTGAAAAAGCACTTTGAATGGATCCGGTTGCATGGCTTGCCCCAGTGTAGGATATTCCTTTGGAGCTCAGCACAGCACATCTTATTCGTGACCAACACCTAAGACACTGGCGAAAAAACTGAGGTATCCCCAGTAAGGGGAGGGGTTATATGGGGGGTTGAACTTCCTGTCTAGGGTGTGACCAGTGTCCAATCACCTTGTGATACCATATAACCCATCAGTAATTACTCTGTGTCCCGTGATGTACGAGAAAGAAAGGAGTCCCCCATCTCTTCCAGGGACATTTTCATCAATGCACTGTCTAATTGGGCAACTAAGTGGCAAATGAGGTTTAACGTTGATAAATTTAAAGTTATGCGCTTGAGGGTTAAGAATATGCATGCATCATACATACTAGGGGGGAGTACAAATGGGGGAATCAATAGTGGAGAAGAATCTGGGGGTTTTGGTAGATCATAAGCTCAATAATAGCATGCAATGCCAAGTTGCAATTTCCAAAGCCAGAAAAGACCTTTGTATTGAGAGGTATGGACTCCAGAGAGCGAGATATAATTTTGTCCCTGTACAAATCATAAGTAAGACCTCATCTGGAATAAGGAGTTCAGTTTTTGGCACCAGTTCTCAAAAAGGATAATCGGGGAACTGGAGAAAGTGCAGAGAAGGGCATCCAAACTGATAAGTGGCATGGAGGAGCTCAGCTATGCGGAAAGATTAGAGGAACTGAATTTATTCTCTCTTGAGAAGATTAAGGGGGGGATATGATCAACATGTACAAATACATAAGTGATTCACTTTAACCCTTTCATGCCTAAGCCTATTTCTGACATTTGTTGCTTACAAGTTAAAATCCATATTTTTTGCTAGAAAATTACTTAGAACCCTCCAAACATTATATATATATTTTTGAGCTGAGACCCTAGAGAATAAAATGGCGATCGTTGCAATATTTTATATCACACCGTATTTGCGCATCTGTCTTTCAAACACAATTTTTTGGGCAAAAAGACATTTTCATGAATAAAAAAAAAAAAAATAAATAAACAGTAAAGTTAGTCCAATTTTTTTGTAGAATATGAAAGATGATGTTACACCGAGTAAATAGATACCCAACATGTCATGCTTTGAAACTGCGCACACTCGTGGAATGGCGACAAACTACGGTACCTAAAAATTTCCATAGGCGGCGCTTTAAATTTTTTTTACGGTTACCAGGTTAGAGTTACAGAGGAGGTCTTTTGCTAGAATTATTACTCTGATGATCGCAGCGATACATCACATGTGTGATTTGAACACCGTTTACATTTGCAGGCATGACTTATGTATGTGGTTTCTTTGCTGTGCAAGCACAGGGGAGCTTTAAAAAAATTATTTTTTTCTTATTTATTCTGTTGGACCGGCTGCCATACACATGGGCTAAATGTCAGCCAGTTTATATTGAACCGGCCAATGTTACCCGACATTCGGTCCATGTGTACTAGGCTTGATGGTGCAATGGGCAGCGGCTCACTAGGAAAGGACAGTGCAGCAATGTGGGGGTGATAGGAGATCCAGTGACTCGTGCCACTTCACTTCACACAGGCACCTCCGCTAAGCGTAATCCGCTTGCTCAGTGGGGGATCTCTCCGTTGATCCTCACTGAGCAGGCGGATGACAGGTCTGTGTCCGCTCCGCTATGCGCAGAGAACGTGGACACAGTCCCGCTCTCCTCTATGGGGCAATCAGATGGAAACAGACCATCATCCATCTGTTTTTGGTGGGCAGGATCGGTTCAGATGTCAGCAGACGTGTCCGCTGACATTCGGCACTACATAGAAGGGTCCGATCAGGTCCGCCTGAAAAACTGACAGGCGGACCTGATCGGAAAGCCCGCGTGAAAGGGACCTTTGGCTGTGGCAAAACTGAAGAGAGTGAAAAAGAATAAAAATTAATTACCCCTGTTAAAATGTCAGGTTTCTGTGATGTAAAAAAAAAAAAAAAAAGTCAAAATAAAAAAAAACCTAAAATAATGTGATTGCATAAGTGTGCACACCCTCTTAAAACTGGGGATGTAGCTGTGTTCAGAATTAAGCAATCACATTCAAACGCATGTTAAAGGAGTTGTAAAGGCAGAAGGTTTTTTTTTATCTTAATGCATTCTATGCATTAAGATAAAGAAACCTTCTGTGGGTAGCAGCCTCCCCAGCACCTCCCCCCCCCAAATTACCAGTGATATCCATGATCCCTTCAGCCATCCAGTACACTCCTCCTGATTGGCCGAGACAGAGCAACGGCGCCATTGGCTCCCGCACCTGTCAAAGTCAGGTAGCCAGCCAGCCAGCCAATCAAGGGAGAGAGGGGGCGGGGCCAGGTCAGGCTCCGTGTCTGAATGGATACACGGAGCTCTGACTCGGGTGCACCCTGTAGCAAGCTGCTGGCTGAGGGGCACTCAAAAGGAGGGAGAGGCTAGCAGCAAAGAGGGACCTGAGAAGAAGAGGATCTGGGCCGCTCTGTGCAATTTCAATATTAAGGGGTTCCCTTTAATATTCATACCAGACCCAAAGGGCCTGGTAATGGGCGGGGGGTATTCTATGCTTTTTATTTTTCAATGAGTTTTATCTATATTGCCGAGACACGACAATTCATTACAGCCGCGATCAGTTTTAAATGACAATTTTTCCTTTAGAAATGTCATTTTGCTGTGGTACTGTTCTAAACAGGGGAAAAATACGCCAATTTACAGGCATACTATAGACACCCTCCAGGCACAATATTTAAAGGAATAAATAAACTCCCGAAAAAACGGCAGTTTTAAAAAACCCAAACACTTTTTATGACACTAACTTGCATATAAGCCTTTAAAATGAGCACTTTTGATTTTTCACGTTAGTGTCCCGTAGACTTTATACGGTGTTCCGGCGGCTTTCGAATTTGCCCCAAACACCGCATAGTGTTCGTTGTTCGCAGAACATCCGAACAACCCAAGTTCGGCCCGAACTTATGCTCAGGCAGAACTGTTCGCCCATCCCTAATACCCTATCCTATACCCACAGTTGATCCAGAGGAAGGCGAAAAACCCCATACCAAAGCATGATCCAATTTGCTACAGCAGGGGAAAAAAAAAAAAAATCTTTCCTGAGGCAATCGGATTTTCCCTGGATCAACTTTACCTATAAAATGTTAGTACCCAGTTATATTGTGTGCATTTAAGAATTAAGGCCTTTCTTAAAGCAATCTACTGAGCTGGCCAGAACCACCTCTGGAGGGGGTCTATTCCACATTTTCACAGCTCTTATGCCCCGTACACACGGTCGGATTTTCCGACGGAAAATGTGTGACAGGACCTTGTTGTCGGAAATTCCGACCGTGTGTAGGCTCCATCACACATTTTCCATCGGAATTTCCGACACACAGTTTGAGAGCTTGCTATAAAATTTTCCGACAACAAAATCCGTTGTAGGAAATTCCGATCGTGTGTACACAAATCCGACGCACAAAGTGCCACGCATGCTCAGAAAAAATTAAGAGACGAAAGCTATTGGCTACTGTCCCATTTATAGTCAAGACGTACGTGTTTTACGTCACCGCATTTAGAACAATCAGATTTTCCGACAACTTTGTGTGACCGTGTGTATGCAAGACAAGTTTGAGCCAACATCCGTCGGAAAAAAATCCATGGATTTTGTCGGAATGTCCGACCGCGTGTACAAGGCATTACTCTGAAGAAAACTTTCCGTATTTGGAGATGAAATCTCTTTTTCTCTAGGCATAAAGAGTGCCCCCTTGTCCTCTGTGTTGACTGTAAAGTGAATAACTCAACACCAAGTTCCCTATATAGACCCCTTATATAATTGTACGTTGATCAAATCCCCCCTTAATCTTCTCTTCTCAAGAGAATAAATTCAATTCCTCTAATCTTTCCTCATAGCTGAGCTCCTCCATGCCTTTTATCAGTTTGGTTGCCCTTCTCTGCACTTTCTACAGTTCACCGATAACCCCTTTTAGATCAAATGCAGTTCAGTTTTGGGCACCAGTTCTCAAAGAACCAAACGATACAATGTTTATATAGTGCCTTGAAAAAGTATTCACACCCCTTTATATTTTCAACATTTTGTCATGTTACAACCAAAAACGTAAATGTATTTTGTTGAAATTTTATGTGATAGACCAACACAAAGTGGCACATAATTGGAAGTGGAAGGAAAATAAATGGGTTTTCACATTTTTTTTTTAGAAATAAATATGTAAAAAGGGTGGTGTGCATTTGTATTCAGCCCCCTTTACTCCGATACCCCTAACTAAAATCTAGTTGAACCAATTGCCTTCAGAAGTCACCCAATTCGTATAGAGTTCATCTGTGTGTGTAATTGAAACTCAGTATAAAAACAGCTGTTCTGTGAGGCCCTCAGAGGTTTGTTAGAGAACCTTAGTGAACAACCAGCATCATGAAGGCCAAGGAACACACCAGACAGGTCAGGGATAAAGTTGTGGAGAAATGTAAAGCAGAGTTAGGTTATAAAAAAATATCCCAAGCTTTGAACATCTCACGGAGCACTGTTCAATCCATCATCATCCGAAAATGGAAACAGTATGGCACAACTGCAAACCTACCAAGACATGGCCATCCACCTAAACGGACAGTCCGGGCAATGGAGAGCATTAATCGGAGAAGCAGCCAAGAGGCTTATGGTAACTCCGGAGGAGCTGCAGAGATCCACAGGTGGGAGAATCCGTTCACAGGACAACTATTAGCTGTGCACTTCACAAATGTGGCCTTTATGGAAGAGTGGCAAAAAGAAAGCCATAAGTTGTCCTGTTTGCTAGAAGCCATGTGGGGCACACAGCATACATGTGGAAGAAGGTGCTTTGGTCAGATGAGACCAAAAACCGGAGTTTGACGTACCGGTAACTCTTTTTCTAGGAGTCTTCCAGGACAGCCTCTGAGACATAGGGCTCCTCCCTTCGGGACAGGAAACACGTATACCAATTATCTTAAAAGGTGGTCCTCCAGGCCTTCCTCTTCAGTTTACCAAAGAACTACCGGAAGGCTCTGAAAGACATAACACACTAACACAACGTCAGTACATAACTCCAACACCTGTTAATAGAAAACACCGGGTGGGAAACCAGGCTGTCCTGGAAGACTCTCGGAAAAAGAGAGTTGCCGGTAAGTCTAACTCCGTTTTTTTCCTTTCGTCTTCCAGGACAGCCTCTGAGATGATAAGCAAGAAACTTACTTTGTCAGGGCAGGACCACTGCCTGGAGGACCTTTCGTCCAAATGTCTGCTCCTTGTCAGACAATAAAACCAGACGGTAATGTTTAGCAAATGTAGAGTAGCTGGACCAAGTTGCTGCCTTGCAGATGACCTCTGGAGAGGCACCGGCCCTCTCTGCCCATGAAACCGAGACTGCCCTGGTGAATGTGCCTTGACTAATGGTGCTTGCCTACCTTCCAACTCATAAGCTTCTATGATTGCCATTCTTATCCATCTAGCAATGGAAGATTTAGACACCCTATAACCATTGCGGGCCCCCGTAAAATTAACAAAAAGAGATTTCTGAGTTCCTAAAGCTTCTAGTGACTTCTAAATAAACTAAAAGGCTTCTGTAAAGCGAGCTACACTCTTCCCTACACTTGATTTTACATTTTTTATGTGATCACGCTATTTTAAACTGTTTTGATTATTGGTGTTTTCCAACAAATACATCTTTTGATCTGCACCATTGGCGCTTTTATATATTTTTTTGGAGAACCACCTATTCATCTGAGACTTCCATGCGGCTGGGACTCCCTTTCGGCCTTCCGGACTGGCAGTCGTGATTGGGATAACAGAGGGAAGATTCCCCTTGAGATCCGAGGTTTCTTGGACCAACCATTTCCATCTTGGATCTCTGAGCCTGTTTGATTCGGTGTCACCGGCATTCGAATCCACCATTTCCGGTAAGCGAATTTCATCTGTTTCCTATTCAAGATCGTATAACCAAATGATACACAGACGTGAAGATTCTCCATTCTGGTTGGACTCATTCCACATATCTACCATTATGGGACTATCATTCCATTTTTTCCTATTAGGACACCATTGAACTTTATTGGTTTATTGTGCCATATCAGTCACACACGCGTTTTTTGTTTCAGTGGATATCACCCCTGATTGGTTCATTGTTATTATCATTAGCGCTACATTTTTTTATTACTTCTCTTAACATCTAACTTAAAGATTCCTCCTCATCTGCCTCTGAGGTGGGACAGAATGTCGGCAGGACAATGTCCTGAATTCTATGGAACATAGATGCTACCTTAGGAAGGAAACTGGGATCTGTCTTAACAACAATCCTATCCTCCAGAATCAACAAAAATGGCTCCTAAATAGAGAGAGCCTGCAAATCACTCACCCTTCTGGCTGACGTGATAGCTATCAAAACAACTGTTTCGAGTGCAACCCATTTTAGCATGGATTTCTCCAGGGGTTTGAAGGGACTACCAGTAAGTGCCCTGAGGACCAAGGACAGATCCCAGGTGGGGCAGGCTCTCACCCTCACTGGTCTGGACCTCGCCAGGGCCTTGAAAAAGTTCCTAACAAATTGATTTTGCTGAAGTGAGGTCTGCAGGAAAATACTTAAGTCACAGTCCGAACTTTCAAAGTACTAACAAAAACGCCCATTTCTACACCTTTCTGAAGGAAATCCAGGACTGCAGGAATCCCAGGATGATTCAGCCCCTGCTCTACCAACCAGGAATTGGTTTTCCATACCTTGGAAAGTTCTTGGTTACCGGTTTACGGCACTCGAGTAGAGTTCTAGTCACTCTCTAAAAATCCCTGAGCTCTCAACAGCTGTTCCTCAGATACCATGCTGTTAATCTGAGGTTCTCTATTTGCGGGTGTAGAATCGGGCCCTGGGAAATCAAGTCCTCCCTGACCGGGAGAGGTAATGGGAGGGCAAATGGCCAGTTTCTTCAAGTTGGGAAATCAGGGTCTCTTTGGCCAAAATGGCACTATTAGGATGAGGTCCGTCGATTCTGCCTGAAATCTCTGGAGAACAGCAGCTATCAGCCTCACTGGAGGAAAGGCATAACACAGGTTGAACTGTCAAGGATTAGCAAAGGCCTCTATCCCTGTGGCCTGATCCTGCGGGTGGATGGAAAAGAATTGTGCCACCTTCTTGTTGCCCTTCGAAGCGAAGATGTCCACCTCCGGCTGTCCCCAACACTGCACAATCTCCCTGAAAACATTATGTTGAGGGACCATTCATCCTGACACATGCAGGCGGCTGAGAAAATCCGCCAGCGAATTCTGAGAGCCTTTTAGGTGAATGGCTGACAACGAGGACAGATTCACCTCGGCCCAGCACAGAATCTTGTTTGCTATGGTCTGTAGGGCAGGGCTCCTTGTTCCCCCTGCTTGTTCACATATGCGACAGCCGCCGCATTGTCTGTCCGTACCTGTAGGCACTGTCCACCTATCCAGGACTGGAAAGCCTCTATAGCCCTCAGAATCGCCAGAAGCTCCCTCTGATTTGAGGATCGACTGGCCTTTACTGGTGACCAGGCTCCCTGTGCTAAGGACACCTCCAGGTGGGCGCCCCATCCCAATGCACTGGCGTCGGTTGTCACCACTATGGCCACAAGACGGGCCCAGGACAGACCTACTTCTAGACTGTGATGAGCTCGCCACCACCATAAAGTCCTTTTGATTTTTGCTGGTAGGAGCATAGGTTGATCTAGGCTTTGTTTTCTGCCGTCCCAGTGACGCAGCATGAGGACTCTGCACAGGGCGCTGATGAAACCTTGCCCAAGGAACTGCCGGGAAACAGGATGTCATCAGACTCAGAACTCTCATAACCTCTCTGATCAGGGCTACCTGATTGGGCTACTGCCTGATCCACCTTCAGGATCTTTTCCCTGGGAAGAAACACCATCTCTACTGAAGAGATTTTGTACCCCAAATACAGGACCTCCTGTGCCGGGGTCAGCTGGGACTTTTCCTGGTTGATTAGCCACCCGAGAGATAGCAGGAAACTCTGGGCCTCCTGTGAATCTCTCTAGTTGAAGAAAAGAGGGGGCCACAAACAGGAGGAGATCGTCCAGGTAGGGGATCACTGTAATGGCCCTGACTCTTAGCGGGGCTAAAGCCTCTGCTAGAACCTTTGAGAAGATTCTCGGCGAAGAGGACAGACCAAAAGGCAGTGCCCGGAACTAGAAGTGCAAAACTTCCGAATTTATTCTGACTGCAAGTCTCAGGAATTTTTTAAATTCCTGATGTATAGGGACATGCAGGTAGGCATCCCTGAGATCTACTGTGGCCATATAGCAGCCTGGAAACAGGAGGTTGGTTACAGTAAATATTGACATCTTCCTGAATCGCTTGTACCTTACAAACTGGTTCAGGGGACAGAGATTCAGGGTTAGTCCGAACTTCCCTGAAGGTTTTTTCACAACACATGGGAGTATACACCCTGAGCCTGCTCCTTCTGGGGCACCTGCATAAGGATTCTCTGATCCACTAGGTCCCCTAATAACAGACCCAGAGCTTTCGCTTTTTCCCGGTCTCTGGGTAACCTGATAACTTGAGGGGGGAACCAAATTGAACTCCAATCTGTAACCGTTCCTTATGATGTCTAAAATGAACGGACTTGAAGTTGAGCTGGTCCATTGTGAGAGGAACTCTCCCAGTCTCCCTCCCACTTGGACACAGGAGTCACTGGGGTTTTGCGGTGGTTTGAGGAGGATTAAATAGGATTCCTCCTCTCCCACGCCCCTTATAGCCTGTCCAATGTTTCCTGGGGCGGCCATCCCTCTCCTTGGCCCTGTTGCCTGGGGCCTCGAAAAAAGCGTTTGCCCTCGCTTTTCTTCTTTCTCTCAGGAAATGCTTTCTTCCTGTCCTGAGTACATTCCAGAGCCTCCTGGAGGCTGGGCCCAAACAGGCGGTCACCCGAAAAGTGTAACACACAAAGCTTAAGCTTTGAGGCGGCGTCGCCTGTCCAGGCCTTTAGCCATACAGCCCTTCTAGCTGCATTTAGTAGTGCGGCTGACATAGCAGCCAAAATTTACAGACCCTGCAGAGGCATCTGCCAGGAAGCCAACCACCTTAAATAGTAAGGGAAATGATTTCAAAAGCTGCTGTCTAGATGTACCAGCCGAAAAGTGGGACTGTAATTGCGTTAGTCAGCACTCCAGATTTCTGGTCACGCAAGTAGCTGCAAGGGTTGGCTTTAGCCCAACTGACGAGGCATCCCAAGCCCTCTTTAGCAGCATGTCCCCCCTTTTATCCATGGGATTTCTTGATAGTGATATCAAGAATAAAATTGTTATGCTTGTTATTTTTTACAAGACCACAACACCATTATCCCATAGTTTTTAAGATCAAAGATACAACTAAGTTGGTGTCCCTTGTTAATTTTAGGTTGTATTTTTTAAAATGTAAGTGTCTACTTCCAAACTGTAATTTGAAGTAAAACACATAGCCAAGTATTATTCTACACAATTTTTTTTATTGTGCATTAAAAAAAAGAAAACAAATAAAATTAATAATGCTATCTGCCAATAGAACTTAACCAAAAAGTGCATTCTATGCATTCAAAAATATAACAAATCAAATCATTCAACCAAAAAAAAAAAAAGGCCCCATACATGTGTCCTGCTTCTTAATATAGGGGGTCAACAATGCCTAGAGTTGGTGAAAGCAGGGATCCGTCATCTGGAGATAATTCCAAAAATCATCCGGATTATTCTCCTGGAGCTCCCGCAGCAAAGGCATATGACATAATTGGGCACAATTTTTGGTCCAAGAAATCCTCCCCCTGTTCTGGACTTGGGTAAAAGCAATAACTCCAAGGCCAATACTAAACACGTCATCTCCTCCGATTCCGCAACATGACTGGTTGAACAGCCGTTCAGAAAAAAACTGAAAAGCGCGAAATGAAAAGTGCGAATCAACACTTAAACTTCTACTAACCTGAAATTAGCAGGAGGAGCCAAAAGGGTGACGCCTGACAATTGAATTTCCTCTTTATCAGCTCATAGTACATCACTACATTCATGTTTGTTGGCAGACAATTGTGTACAGTCTGTATGCAAGACAAGTTCACGGCCACGCCCTTCAGGCAAAAATGTCAATCTCTAGATGTGCTGGTAGAGACATACCCAAAAAGTCTTGCAGCTGTAATTGCAGCGAAAGGTGGTTCTACAAAGTGCTGACTCAGGGGGGCTGAATACAAATGCACATCACACTTTTCACATATTTGTAAAAAAGTTTGATAACCATTTAACAGTTTCTTTCTACTTCACAATTATGTGCCACTTTGTGTTGGTCTATCACGTAAAATACATTTACATTTTTGGTAGTAACATGACAAAATGTGGAAAATTTCAAGGGGTATGAATATTTTTTCAAGGCACTGTAGTTATTGATCAGCAATGTTGCTAAACATTTGCCGGCTTTTTTTTTTTTTTACAGCTCTGAGCAGAGAACGGCTCTGCACTTGCTAGACAGAATTGTGGAAATGCCGGATTAAAATCAAGGGGGGGTTTGAATCCAGATTGCGATTTGTAAAAGTCTCCCACATGTGGTGTCGCCATACTCAGGATGAGTAGCAGAATGTATTTTGGGTGCGGGGGGATAATTTTTGCTATGTACATGCCATTTGTTAGAAAAATCTTATATAGACAACCGTGTTTAAAAAAAAAAAAAAAAAAAAAAAAAAAAAAAAAAGATATATATAGAATATACGTTGGGGTGTTTGCTTTCCAAAATTGGGGGCGTTTCTATTGTCCTGGTGCTCCAGGGCCCTCAAAAAGTGAGATAGGTCTTCAGGAAATTATATATGTAATTTATGCTCCTAGAATGCCTGACGGTGCTCCCTGCATATTGGGCCTCTCTATGTGGCCAGGCTGTGAAAAAGTCTCACACATGTGGTATCACCATACACAGGAGTAGCCGCCGAATGTATTTTGGGGTGTAATTGGAAGTATGCATACGTTGTGTGTGGGAAATAACTTGCTAAGACAATTCTGTGTAAAAAAATTCATTTCTTTATTTTCCCAAGAATTGTGGGGAAAAAAAATAGCGCTTAAAAGAAAAAAAAAAAAAAAAAAAAATTACCATGCCTCTTACTAAATACCTTGGACTGTCTACTTTCCAAAAAGGGGTCATTTGGGGGGTATTTGTACTGTCCTGACATTTCAGGCCCTCTAGAAATGAAATAGGCCGTCAGTACATCAGGTGTGATCAATTTTCGATGATTGGCACCATAGCCAGACTGGTCGAATTTCAAAAGAATTTTCTTGAAAATCAGAAATTTTGTGAGTTTTGTGATCCGATGGTGCCACCATTGATTTCGAAATTCGGCCAACCAAGCCTTCAATTTCACCTCATGTTGCTACAGAAAATAATTTTCGTGGCTGGGAATCTTCTTTTCTTTCCAGGAATTTTCTTTTCTTGCATGTGCGCATTTCTTTTTCGATTACATTTCTTGCATGATTCTCCCATCATCGATTAGAAAAACGTTTGTTTTTCACAAAAATTTCAAACATGTCCGATTAATCAAATTCGATGGCCTCGCGAAAATCAGCTGTTGCTGCAGCCCACAAATGATGCGAAATACGAACGAAAATTCTTAGATAAGATTTTCGAAAGAAAATTCTTTCGAAATTCGACCCATGTATGGCCTGCTTAACCTGCTCACCAGATTCACACTGCTGCGGGATTGAAATCGAGTTCAGCTGACCACGCACGATTTCATACCCGCACATGTCAGTCTGACTTCGGGGGCGATTTCAGAGATATCTGAATCCCTGCACAGATGTTTATTGAAATAGCACCCTCAAGCTTTGTACACACCATCAGATTTTCAGCAGGGAATTGTGTGATGACAGACTGTCTGCCTAAAATCCAACCGTTAGTACGCTCCATCAGACAATTGTTGGCCAACTTTTCCCCAACAAATGTTGGATGGCAGGTTAGTAAATTTTCGGCGGACAACATTCTGTTGTCAGATTTTCCTATCGTGTGTACACAAGTCCGTCACACAAAAGTTGAAAGTACAAACACGTATGGTCAGAATCAATGCAAACCAAACATGAAATTAGCAGAAGGTGCCCAAAGGGTGGCGCTCAAGAGCCGAAATCCCTCATAGTACGTCACTACGTTCGTGTTTGTTGGCAGACAATTGTGTGCCGTTAGTATGCAAGACAAAATCCAGGCACACGCCCTTCGGACAAAAGTCTGACGCTTTGTCTGCCAACAATCCGATTGTGTGTACGAGGCTCAAGTCTCCAAAAGTAGTACAGAAACTACTTTTGGGAAATAGTGCGGCGTCGCACCGATTCAGACGGTGCCATTGCCGGTGTTCTATCGAGAAATGCCCCCCATGGGTATGCACAATAAGAAGAAGAATACAGGCAAAACCCACCCCGCAACAGCAAGGCAGAATGTAGAATGTGACAAGAACGTTCTCCCTCCGCTGTTTGCATAGCGTCGGATAATGCCTCCTAAGATGCGCTGTGTGGACTGATGCGCAGACCTATTGGAGGCATTTTTCAACAGGGGGGGGGGGGGGCATTTCTCAATAGAACACAGCAATAGCTGCTGATTTGAAGTGCCAAATTGCATCAATGTGAACCTAGGCTCACACAGACTAAATTATATCCACTAATTTGGCTTATTTTTTACCAAAGATGTGTAGTGTAGCAGTATACACTTTGGCCCAAATGTATAAACAAAAATTACTTATTTGCAAAATGTTATAACAGAAACTAAAAAAAAAAAAAAAAAAAATACAGTTTTTGTTTCAAAATGTTCGCTTTTCTTTTACTTGTAGCCCAAAAAATAAAAAACCCAGAGGTGATTAAATACCACCAAAAGAGATCTCCATTTGTGTGAAAAAAAAAAATGATAAAAATTTGGGTACAGTGTTACATGACTGAGTAATCGTCAGTCAAAGTGTTAGAGTGCTGACAGCTGAAAATTGGTGTGGGCAGGAAGGGGATGACAGTGTACAGTATTGAAGTGGTTAAATTAAAAATAAAAAAAGCTTTTACAACCAACGTAAGCGACTAAATTATTTAAAATGCCTTCTGGCACTTGTGGTGCTTTTTATTGGCACATTTACCCCCTTTGGTAACTTCACCCAAACTAGAAGTGCATGGGCAGCAGTTACATCACCCATGTTGTAGTCCTTTACTAGAACAACACACTCAATGCCCCACTCGGGTGAACAGATAAGACTTTCATCTCACAGAGTATTTAGTAAAAGACAAAGCGAATGGGGTTATACGAAGCTCTAGCCGCTTCTCCGCACTCACCTTGTCATCCGACATGTTGTCCAGCCAGGGCAGGCGCACTGAAAGACACACTGCCGGTGATCGATACGCTCCGGGGTCTACTCCGTGTACTGAGAGCGAACATTCGGAGAGCGTTTACTTTTCCTGAGCGCTCAGGCCACGTGATAACTGTATAGGCTTCGATAATGAGACAAGCCAGTACATGGATGGCTGTACAGTGTGATAGTGGGCTGTGATGTGTGTGATGAGGAAAGGTTGAGGCGTGCAAAGCAGAATAGGATTACTTTATATGTGGGCTAGTAATGTCTTTTCTGCAAGTAGTGTATAAAATGAGTATCAGAACCTGGCTTTTATTTCATTTAGGCTATGTTTGCACTATTTGCAACCCCAAAGTCGCACAATTTAGAGTGTGACTTTGATGCGACTTTGAGTGCAGCTTTGATCCAACTTTACAGTCTCTAGATCAAAGTTGCATCAATAGTCACATCAAAGCAATGCAGGACCCCAATCAAAGTCGCTGAAACTTTAAGTTGCATAGATGGGAACGGATGCCATTGAAATCAATGGGCTGTGACTTTTCATGCGACTTTATGCGTCCAAAGTTGCACTAGTGGAAACGAGCCTAAAGCACCGTTTCCACTTGTGAGAGTTGTCGTGCGACTTGGGACTGCTAAGATGAATAAAAAAACTGCCTGTACAGATAAAGGATATCTTTAGATGAAAACAAACTGAGCAGCTTTGAATAATGCCCTAGCTATAGGCGTAGGCCAGGTACATACCTCATGAATACTGACCTAAAAACTCACGGGACATTGCCAAGAGAGGCCCAGCTATTGCTGTTCATCGTGACAGGCGTGAGCTTTTTCTCTGATTCAAACCTTCACATGTTCTGTCTCTCCCCTGATGCAATATCTCTGAGCTCAGAGTTTGAGAACTCACTCCTGTGATGGTAAAGATGAACAGTAAGACCCCTTTCACACTGAGGCAGTTTTCAGGCGTTTTAGCGCTAGAAATAGTACCTGTAAAGCGCCTGAAAACTGCCTCCCAGGCCGCCTGAATGTGAAAGCTCAAGTGCTTTCACACTGGGGTGGTGCGCTTGCAGGGCGTTAGAAAATGTCCTGCAAGCAGCATCTTTGGGGCAATCTCCTACCCATTGCAGTGAATGGGCAGTGAAAAGCACTTCGGAAGCGCCGCAACACCGGCGTATTTAACCCCTTCTTTGGGCTTAAAAGTGCCCTGCTAGCGGCCAAAAAGTGCCGCTTAAACATCGGTAAAGCGCCCGCTAAATAGAGCAGCGTTTTACCGCTAAGGCACGAGCAGCCCCAGTGTGAAAGGGGTCTAATAGCTGGACCTCTCTTAGTAATATCCTGGGAGTTTTCAGATCAGGCTTCATGAGGTAAGTAAATGCCTACTACACCTATAGGATGGGCATTATTCAACTTTAGTCAAAGCTGCACAATTTGTTTTAATCTAAAGACATCCTCAGATTTTAAGGTTGACCCCTTGCAAAGGTTGAATGCTTATTTAGGTCTTTGGAGCTGCAAAGAAAAATCACTTTTACTTACCCATCTTCTTCAAGGCCTATGCATGTTGCTTTTGAGTGTTTCTGCAGTGCTTTTTGCTGTGCTTTTTGCATTATATTTGTGATTTTATTGCAATTATTTTGTTGAGCAGATTTAAAAATGCAAATTGCGGTAAAAATACACTATATGCTTTTCTGCAGCTTATCCATTGATGTCTATTAAACCAAAAAAGCAGCGTTTAAAAAAGGTCCCTAATCCTTTCCAAAAAGGCAGAGGCACAAAAATGCATTGATGTGAACGTGCTCCATAGAAACCCATGTTAAAAATAATCCCTGAAATAATTGGTTCAGTGATTTATTTGCACATTTTAAAAGGGAGTGTGTTGGGTGTTGGCAGCTTTTAAAATTAGTTTAAAAGTGGTTGTAAACAATTGTAATCCACTTTTTGCTACAGGTAAGCCTTATTGCACTATTTAGGAGATATCCCCTGTATTTGCATGTGCCAACATCATCGGCATATGCGC
Organism: Aquarana catesbeiana; assembly: GCF_042186555.1. Lineage (NCBI taxonomy): Eukaryota > Metazoa > Chordata > Amphibia > Anura > Ranidae > Aquarana > Aquarana catesbeiana. The sequence goes on along the minus strand of NC_133326.1, from coordinate 468,437,175 downwards.
TCTGAAGCAATGGCACGTACGTGCCGTTTGCTTCAGTGAGTGTGCTGTCACCGTCGGCTCCCGCGCGCATGCGCAGGGGTGACGTCATCGCTGTAATTGGCCGGAGCCGCGATACCCGGAAGTAACTCCGGGGAGAAATGTCGCCGGCCGGTGCTGTGTACGGCCACCGCAGCGGGGGCTTCAATCTCAGGTGAGTATTACATAATGAGCTAGTATGCATAGCATACTAGCTCATTATGCATTTGTTTTACGGGTCTTTTTTTTTTTTTTTTTTATGCGGGTTTACAACCACTTTAACACATAGCTGCTCATAAGAGTGTCACAAAATTTACATTTTACGTTAAAAATAATGTCATGCTTTTCTGCAAAAAAGCATAAAAGAACACATTGGTGTGAATAGAGCCTAAGACCGGTCCCTGCATCCTCTTCTCCCCTGCACTACAGCGGCACAGCTCTTTTGACATCATCAAGAACAATGTAGAGCCCGTAGCCTTGCATTGGGCTCTAGGATGCTGAGGTACAGTCAACTGTCAGAGTGGAGTGGAGGAGAGCGCTTTTTCTTCTCCTATGTACAGTATACAAAGTATATTATGGAGGAAAGTTTTAAAGACTTTTGTAGCAGTGACCACAGAGGATTTTCCTTCCCCTTTAGGCTACATGCCTACGGACGTTTTTACAGCCGCATTTTTTGAGCGTTTTTTGCAGCTTAAAAATGCCTCTCCATGCCCACCATGGCGTTTTTGAGCTGTAAATGGCACAGCCGTTTTTAAGCTGCAAAAAAAAAAACCCAGAATCAGTGCGTTCTGAGGCTCCAACGCTAGAACTGTAAAAACGTCAGATCCCGGCAAAAGGTGTTAAATACGATTTAATGAGGCTTAACGCTGTGTTAAGCCTCGTCCAGTGTTTCTGTCTCTAATCAAAATCAATGGTTCCCTATGGGAGCCCATTGATTTGAGTAGAGGTCGCACCAGAAGTCGGATCAAGAGGATCCGACTTGCGGTGCGACTTGTGTGCTGAAAATCTTGAGGGGGGAACCCTGCAAAAATTAAAAAAAAAATTTGTGTGAGGTTCCCCCCTAAGACCATACCAAGGGTCTGGTATGGATCTTAAGGGGAACTCTCACACCAAAAAAAATTGGCGTGGGGGTCCCCCCCAAGATCCATACCAGCCCCTTATCCGTGCACGCAGCCCGGCAGCTCAGGAAAGGGGGGCGAGTGCCCCCCCTCTCCTGGACCATACCAAGCCACATGCCCTCAACATGGGGGGTTGGGGCAGAGGGGGCCCTGCGCCCCCCCACCCCAAAGCATCTTGTCCCCATGTTGATGAGGACAAGGGCCTCTTCCCGACAACCCTGGCCGTTGGTTGTTGGGGTCTGCGGGCGGGGCTTATCGGAATCTGGGAGCCCCCTTTAATTAGGGGGCCCCCAGATCCCGGCCCCCCACCCTATGCAAATAAGTATGGGGTACATCGTACCCCTACTCATTCACCTGGGGAAAAAAGTGTCAATACAAAAAACACACAGGTTTTTAAAGTAATTTATTAGGCAGCTCTGGGGGTCTCTTCCGACTTCTCTGCTCTCTCCAGCCTCTTCTCTGCGCTCTCCGGCCTCTTCTCCCGCTGTCCGGTGTCTTCTGCCGGGCTCCTTCGCTATCTTCTACTCATTTTCCCGCTCTTTTGCTAGCGGTTGCCCGGTCTCTTCCGTTGTCTTCTTCCGATGCTGACTCGCCGCTCTCTCCCGCTGTAATGCCGTGTGCGCAACGACTTATATAGGCATAGGGCGGGGTCACCGGGTGATGTCGGGCTCCCCCGCCCTATGCCTATATAAGTCGTTGCGCACACGGCATTACAGCGGGAGAGAGCATTGAGTCAACATCGGGAGAAGAGGGAAGAAGACAACAGAAGAGACCGGACAACCGCTAGCAAAAGAGCGGGCAAAAGAGCAGAAGATAGCGGAGGAGCCCGGCAGAAGACACCGGACAGCGGGAGAAGAGGCCGGAGAGAGCAGAGAAGAGGCCAGAGAGAGCAGAGAAGTTGGAAGAGACCCCCGGAGCTACCTGATAAATTAATTTAAAAACCTGTGTAGTGTGTTATTTGTATTGACACTTTTTTCCCTAGGTGAATGGGTAGGGGTACGATGAACCCCATACTCATTCACATAGGGTGGGGGTCCGGGATCTGGGGGCCCCCTTATTAAAGGGGGCTCCCAGATCCCGATAAGCCCCCGCCCGCAGACCCCGACAACCAACAGCCAGGGTTGTCGGGAAGAGGCCCTTGTCTTCATTAACATGGGGACAAGGTGCTTTATGGTGGGGGGGTTCAGGGCCCCCTCTGCCCCAACCCCCCCATGTTGAGGGTATGTGGCTTGGTATGGTCCAGGAGAGGGGGGGGGGCGCTCGTTCGCCCCCCTTTCCTGACCTGCCGGGCTCCGTGCTCGGATAAGGGTCTGGTATGCAACCCCCACGCCATTTTTTTTTTTTTTGGTGTGGGTGTTAAGATCCATACCAGATTGAAGGGTCTGGTATCCTCTTAGAGGGAACCTCACGCAAATTTTTAAAAAATTTTCGCGGGGTTCCCCCCTCAAGATTCTCAGCACACAAGTCGCACCGCAAGTTGGATCCTCTTGATCCGACTTCTGGTGCGACCTCTATTCAAATCAATGGGCTCCCATAGGGAACCATTGATTTTGAATAGAGACAGAAAGGCGGCTGAAAACCAGCGCGGAGTAACGTGCAGTGAATTCAATGCAAAAGGCAGATAAAATCGCGTTTTTAACGCCACTTTTTTCCTGGCGTCTGTACCGGTTTTACAGCCCGTTTTTTTAAACGTCCGTGGGCATGTAGCCTTATAGTATAATTTACATCTTTCGTTGCAAGGCCTAAACTTCCTAGTCCAACAAGCCTGTCAAGAAGCCCTTCTCAAAACAAAGGGGAACTCTCACTCCTATGCCTCGTACACACGATCGGACATTCCGACAACGAAATCCTGGGATTTATTTCCGATGGATGTTGGCTCAAGCTTGTCTTGCATATACACGGTCTCACAAATGTTGTCGGAAATTACGATCGTCAAGAACGCACTGACGTACAACACGTACGACGGCACTATAAAGAGGAAGTTCAATAGCCAGTGCGCCACCCTTTGGGCTCCTTCTGCTAATCTTGTGTTAGTAGAAGTTTGGTGAGGGACGATTCGCGCTTTTCAGCCTCGTGCTTTTCAGATCTTTACTGTTCTTCAGTTTGTGCTTGTGGGATCGTATTTGGTTTTCAGTGCGTGTAGTCAGTTCGTATCTGGTTTTCAGTGCGTATTTTTATATTACATATTTGATTTTCAGTGCTTTCTGTTAGTTCGCTCTGACCAGCCAACCATTTTGAAGCCATGTTGCGGGTACGTACTCATCGTAGAGTTCGTGCTGTGCAGGGGCTTGGTGTTGGGGTTCTTACTTTGACCCAAGCCCAGTCCATGAACAGGGCGGGGAGGAGTTCATGGACCAAGAATTGGTTGCTCCAGTGTGACCAATTCTCGTACATGCCTTTGTTGCGGGAGATCCGTGAGAATAATCCTGATGTTTCAGGAATTATCTCCGGATGACAGACCCCGTTTTTCACTGTCTGTTTGCTTTGCTGTCCCCTTATATTACGAAGCAGGTCACCTGCATGCGGCAAGCCATCACTCCCGAGCAGAGGCTTGTCGCCTACTTGTGGTACTTGGTGACAGGGAGAAGTCTGCAGGACATCAAGTTCTCGACAGGCATCCCCCCCCCCCCCCCAGGCTCTGGGGATCATTATTCCAGAGACCTGCTCTGCCATCATTCAGGTCCTGCAGAAGGACTATATTAAGGTAAGATTTCTCCTTTTAACATCACATTATATGCATTGAAATAAATGTATTTTTTCAAATAAATTTGTATTTTAAACTGAAAAATATTTCCTTTGATTTACTGCTTGTGTTTCTTTTAGCTGTCTCTTAGGTTCTCCAATGGGCTTTTTTTTGGCCATTTTCTTCAATAGTGCAAACATAATTTCTTAGATACGTGAGGTGACAATCTCTTCTTCAGTTAACTATTATGTTGTGGTTCTGCTACACACACACCTTGTTTTTGTTGTTAATGTATGTAATACATTAATGATAAAAAAATATTCATTATTTTCAGCACCATGAATTCATTTTTTGGAGTGACGAAAATTGCCTGATTGATTCAAATTATAAAGCACTGTGGGTGTTATTTACTAAAGGAAAATCCACTTTGCACTACAAGTGCACTGAAAGTGCATTTGTAATGCAAAAGTTGATTTGCCTTTAGGAAATAACCCCCATTGTCACTGTAAACACCAACTTAAGCAAAAAACTGCTATTGAGCACTGAAAGAAGAAGCCACACATTGTTGAGTAGAAAATTTTTTACTCTGTGCACATTCACATATGCGTTTAGAAAAGGGTTTTTGAACAAACCAACATATTTTTGGAATAAACTTTTTTTTGGACAGTAGAAATATCCTTTTTTGTGGTAAACAGGCATGTTTTTAAAAACATAAAACAATACACAACTCAGGAACTTACAAAGTTCAACTTTGATAAATTGAAGGCAATATCGGACATTAGTATGTCCAAACTGTGTTGATCTTGCCTTCATTAGATGGGGTGATGTCACCCCTGTGAAAGCCAAATTTTGAAGATGCACATAAATTGGGAGTCAAAATGGGGATTTCCCTCCTGATCCCATGCCTAATGTCAACATGTGCTAGCTCCCATCATGGGGGATCAATGGATGTGTTTCGAGGGTACAACCCCTTCCTCTCAGCTACTTTAGTTGCGAGGAAGGGGTTGCACCCACAAAACGCGTACATTGATATCCCGTGATGGCAGATAGCACATGTTGACACACTGTGTGCATCTTCAAAATTTGGCTTTCAACATTTTGTAGAAAAGTTATAAAAAAAAAAAAAAAATTCAAAAATTTTGGTGTGTTTTAGATTCTGCCTAAAACATCAATGATGTTTTTGAGTCTTTTTTCCACATCATTGATGTCTTCCTTGATCTTCTGTAAATCACGATCGCACACCATGATTTCCCCGATGAGGACGTGTGCACTTGCACTTGTGAAATGTGTTTCTTCTTCCACAACAGCCAACTCGCCTAAAATAAAAAAAACACACCATGTATTATAAATATGCAGGCATACATCTATTACCTGAAGCAGTGGTCTCAGACACTCACCTGTTGTGGCCACTATTTCACCCACTTCATAAACCTCTCCTTCCTCCACATCCTGAGGTTGTGGTGTGGGGATTTCCCCTTCTTTAGGAGGTGGGGGGTCCCTGGTGTCCTCTGATGTCACGATTCTTTTCTCCCCTATGTGAATAAAAAAAGGTATACTTAGCACACAGATATTTGACGGCAGAAATAGTAAAATGAAACATGCTTGGAACAATTGTCGTACAATTGTCTGTTTTGGCAGAGTTCCAAGCTGAAGAATTTTTTTTTCCCTTTCTTAAAGCTGGAATACTTACCTGTTTTATGCAAGTTTCACACATGTAGAGACTCCTAGTATCCACTGGAGCACCTATGTGGGACACCCTAAAAAGTTTGTTCTGGTGTCCCACACTAGTGCTCATGCGTCCAGACGTGTAAACAGGTGCTGAGTGTCCTTTTACACTGAATCAAGATTGCATTTCATTCTAATTACAAACCCACCTAGATAACAATGTACTAAACTTCATTTAATCCAAATAGGCATGAACAAATGTAGTTAACCTGCATCTGCCAAAATCGTATTAGTGGGCCAATGAACAATGTTTACTATGAACGATTACTGTGCCCACGAACCTGAAACTTGCCAATTTAAACTGTACAACAGTAAAGAAAAGCACAGAGAACAGCACGAACATAATAATAATTGGAACACACGACAAATACTTACTTTTTTGCAGCACTCTCTTGATTCTTCTGTACTGATCATGCTCCCTCAATTTGAGGTCTGACCATCGTTTCCTCAGTTGATCCTTGGATGGTCGTACCCCAAAATTCCTGTGGAGACTGTTCACAACTTTAGTCATGATCTTGGCCTTTCTGACATTTGGGTTTGGGTAAGGTCCATGATTCCCATCATAGTCGGCCCTCTTCAAGATGTTCACCATCTCTACAAAGGACATATTTGAAGCCTTAAATCTCCTCCGGGATCGGGACGTTCGTGGCTCTGGGCTTTCGTCATTGCTGCTGTCTTCATGCACTTGTTCTTTCTCCGCCATGTGCTTTCCCACTGCGCCAAAAGAGAAGGGGCGGGGAATATACTATAAAGAAGGTCAGGGGCGGGCGGAGTTTCATGCATGCGCAGTGTATATAAAGTGTAACACGCATGCGTCATGCATACGATCTGTGAGCGGAGGACAGATTAGCGGAAGCGACGATCGTTCTAACGAAGGTACAATTTTAACTTGGGGCATCAGTGCATACTGCTTATAGATTGAGGCCTATATTGGGACAAGATTATGCGAGTTTAGCCTGACATTAGGGTTTGTCTTGTGTTGTTTCTTGCAGATAAAATGGATCGATTCAATGATCATGATTTCCTCCCCCAATTCATTGATTTGTACAGAGAGCTGCCCTGTCTGTGGCAGACAAAACACCCCTTTTATACAAATCAACTAAAGAGGAAGGCAGCACTGAATAAATTGCTGGAGTTTGTGAAGCCGCAGAACCCCACGGCAGACATCAACTATTTGAAGTGCAAAATTGGCCTGAGGAGCACTTATAATAGGGAGCGCAAGAAGGTCCAGGATTCCGAGAGATCAGGAGCAGCAGCAGATGACGTTTATGTACCCAGGCTGTGGTACTACGACAGACTGCGGTTTCTGTCAGACCAGACTGAAATCAGGCTATCACTCTCAACCCTTCCTTCCACTCTTCCTTCCACCCTAGCTAAGGCTTCCGATGTCCAACCTGGGCCTTCCACCCAGGAAGAAGATGTGGAGGAGCCCAGGTTGAGTCAGGTATAGCATTGTTCAACATATTTCTAAAAATTGTGTGTGATTGATGAACAATAAACTAAAAATATGTCCCTTTTTCATACACAGGAAATCCTCAGCCAGGAGGAGGCTATAGAAAGTGGCAGCCAGGAGGAGGCAGGGGAAAGTGGCAGCCCGGAGGTGGCAGGGGAAAGTGGCAGCCAGGAGGTGGTGGGTTGCTCCCCTCCCCCTTCAACAAAAAAGGCCCAGGAAGGGGAGTAACGTGGAGGAGTCAGCACTTGGTTAATTCGGTTTGGCAGGCTTCTGTGGCCCTCAGAACACCCTGCCAACAAAATGCAGGAAATGGAGGTCGGCCAACACCTCTTTTGTGAGGCAGTGATATATATGGCCCTAAATAAGGGGATGAGGGGTGAACTCACAAGCAAAACCCACCTGTGTGAGTTGGACCATCCTCCTCCTCCACCTCCCCCACCTCCTGCCACAACTCCAATACCAGGGCCACAGCCTGGAAGCAAGCGTGTAAGGAAGACAAGAAAGTGATGGCCTGGGTTTGGTCTGGTCTGGCAAAAGACGCAGGCTGTTGTAAGACCACAGCCTGGGGACATATATGTCACCTGCTGCTGTTCCTGATCTCTCGGAGTCCTGGACCGTATTGTGCTCCCTGTTAAATGGACTCCTCAGGCTACCAATTTTGCCTGTAAAATAGTTGATGTCTACCCTGGGGTACAAAGGCTTCGCTAATTTCACCAGTTTATCCAGCGTTGCCTTCCTCTTTATTTTGTTATGAACCCTAATAAATGTTTTTTTTTTCTTAAATCATTGGCTATGTGTTATAATTAAAAAAGGACAGTTTGTTTGTGAATAGGCAGGTACATTTCAAAAATACAATGTCAAATTAACAAGGGACACCAACACCAACCAATCTCTTTGAGGTTAAAAAATACAAGATAATAATGGTGTTGTGGTAACTTGAAACACAAAACGAGAAAAAATATTATGGAGATCACTAGAAAAAAAATAAAAAACAGGAGATCTTGATTAAAAAAAGGAGATCACTAAAAAAAATTATAAACATTATTCTGGAGATCTGGCGAAAAAATCAAAAATATTATTCATGAGATCACAAGAAATAATAAAGAAATCAGTTTGTCAGAACTCTGTGTGAATATCAGCAGCAAAACAACTTCATAATTCTAGCATTATAAAGAAGAAGAGAATGCGCTGCATTAAAGATTTCAAAATTTGCAGCGTGACGAATGTGCTATCTCCATTATGAATGCTAGTTTTACCAGACCAAGTGCTTCCATCTTGTACTTGATTCAGAGCATGCGTGGAATTTTGTGGTCGGAATTGTGTACACACGCTCGAAATTTCCGACAAAGGATTTTGTTGAGGGAAAATTTGAGAACCAGCTCTCAAATTTTTGTTGTCGGAAATTCTGACAAAAAATTTCCGATGGAGCCTACACACGGTGGGAATTTCCAACAACAAGCTCCCATCGAACATGTCCAATCGTGTGTACACGGCATTAGGCATGGGGGGGACGTCTGTTGGCGGCTATGCCAGTTTGGAACTGGGACGTCCCAAACCTCTGGGTCCAATTTGTCATTTCAAAGGGGTACACAATAGAATTTCTATCTCTGCCCCCTCCTCACTTTTTGACTTCTAATTTTCAGACTGAAAGAAAACAGGGTTGTAAAGGCTTGTGTTTTTTCACCTTAATGCATCTTATGCATTAAGGTGAAAAAACACCTTGCAGTCACAGGCCCCCTAGCCCCCCATTTTACTTACCTAAGCCCCGAATTTCCGTCGGTGTGTCCCCGCCGTCCTTTTCTCCACGGGTTCCCAGCTCTTGATTGGATAGATTGATAGCAGGGCAGCCATTAGCTCCCGCTGCTGTCAATCAAATCCAATGACGCGGGGGCGGGTCCGAGTCTTGCATTCGGCCTCTATGGACGCGGAATGCTGGACTTGGGAACCCGTCCACAAGGTAACCCCCGCTTCTCCAAGAGGGTTATCTAATGCAGGGAGGAGCTGCCGAGGGACCCCAGAAATGGATGTTTGGTGCCACTCTTTGCAAAACGAGCTGCACAGTGGAGGTAAGTATGACATGTTTGTCATTTTAAAAAAATAAAAAACGATCCTTTAGTATCATTTTAATGACCACAAGGCACCAACTTCAGGCCCAAGCTTTGGTTGTATCAGTTCCTTTAGAAGAAAATAAAGAAAAGAAAGGGAAAAAAATGGTGATTATTTTGCTAAGTAGACGAAGGGCTTTTCCCCATTAGGGATTGAGGCTGCATTCACACTTGAGCATTTTCAGCTCATAAAACGCCCGAAAAAACTCCTGAAAAATGCCCAATAAGCAAAATCCCATTCATTTCAATTACACCTGTTCACATCTGAGCATTTTGTCACCTGAAGCAAAATGCCTGAAAACATTGCCTTTTACATTGGTCACCTGATCAAAAACGAGGCAAAATTGCAGTAAAAACGCACAACTTTGAAACACTCAGGTGTGAATGCAGCCTTAGGGAAGCCTTAGTGAAAATAACAATGGTGAACATAATCTGTAGGCATATAGAAATGTGTATAAAAGAGCCTCCGCGTGATAGCCCAGCCGCTAGCGCTAAGCCAGCGGGTGCTATCAATAATTTCACAGTAAATACAGGGTCACCTAGCTGGTGCTAGATATCGTTGGAGGGGGCCAAAATAGTCTCCAACAAACCTTCCTCTGCCCTCCACACAAGCCAGGGGTACCTGAGGCTAATTCTAAATGCTTGAGGGGATAAACAGTTGGGCCAGCATGTCCATCTATTGCATGTTGTGTAATACATAAACCATAATCCACATAACAGGGGATGTACAAATTTTCTAAAGAGTATAGTAAAGAAAGGAGAGAAAAAGGAGAAAAGAGACAACCAAATCATACCTGAAAATCTTGTGAGAAGCCTTTGTCATGCCCACGCCAAGTACCCAGGTTCCTGATTGAAATATATGACCTATAGGAATGTGGAGGGTCTCCTTGCAGCGAGGAGTGTCTGTCGGTCCCCTAGGTTCCTGGCGGTATGCAGGTTTTAAGGGATGGTTCTGCTAACTCCAACAAAGCTATATCTAAGCTAGAGGACACGTGTCCAGGGTCGGAAACGTATTACATCCAGGGTTTCCAGACCCTGATGAAGCGGTCCCGAGAACCCCTACAAGTCGCTATCCAGTCTTCTGCTTCCCGGATGTCACTCACCCTGCTAATCCACTCCTCCCGGGTAGGAACTCTTGGCTATTTACAATAGATTGGAAGCATACGCCGTGCCGCATTCAGTAAATGAGGCAGTGTGCTCTTCTTGTATTGGTTGATTGAAATTGGAGGGATGTGCAGGAGGAAGTGAATCAAGGTTAGAGGGACGTCTAGCCCTAGTATATCTTTTATTTGGGCCTTGATGTCTTCCCAAAAAGGCCTAATTAAGGGGCATTCCCATCATATATGGAGAAGTGTACCTTGGTGTCCACAGCCCCGCCAACATAACTCAGACCTGGAGGGGTAAATACGTGCTAAATCTGTCGGCACCCGGTACCAGCATGACATTATCTTATAATTCATTTCCTGGGTTTTAGAGTCGATGGAGCATGAGTGAGTAAGCTGGTATAGATGGGCCAGCTGGGTCTCGGTAAGTTCACGCCCCAGGTCCCTTTCCCACACCCGAATATAAGTACGATTACATTCATGTGTGGTAGAACCCAGTAGTTGGTATAATTCAGATACCATATAAGGTATCGGGTTTTCATCTACAAAAAGGCGTCAAACGTTGTGAGGGAGGAAAGATCCCTGATTGATTGGCCATGTAGCTGAAAAAAGTGATGAAGTCTATATCTCCAAAAGTCCATTCGTGAACATTCGTGTCTAGTCTGCAGGGTGTCAAAACTCAACAGCTTACCATTCTTCATGAGCTTACCGCAACTGGCATTGCCATCGTCTACCCAAAGAAGGCCATTTGCTCACCAGGAGGAAACCACAGGAACCCACCCAACGGAGCCAGCGGGGACACAGGGGGGGCCAAATTCAGAATTGGGTTGATCCGATCCCAAACTGAATGAGTGTGGGCCATCAACGGGGAGGTGGTATCAGACAACCCCCTGTGTTCTTGGGGCAGCCATGGTGCATATGATAAATTCCTGCCTGCCATACACTTCTCCAGGGAGACCCACAGCTTGGAATGAGTATGAAAACGCCAGTTGAAGATCCTCTGAAAGACGATAGCCCGGTAATAGCATTGTATGTCTGGGATTCCCAAGCCACCCGCATGTTTTGGACACCTCAGCACTCTCAGGGATATTATGGGTTTCCGTTCATTCCACACAAACCTGGACAGCATGCTAGACATATGGGCAAAGAAATTTCTGGGCAGGGGTATTGGTATCATCTGTAGGAAGAAAAGTATATGCGGCAGAATGGTAATTTTTATGATATTTACCCATTCTAGCCACGAGAAAGCAGTCTGTGTCCATTGTGAAAGGTCCCTCTTAACCGTTGGCAGCATATAGAGTATCAAAGCGGTTTGTGAGCTGTATGCCCAAATATCTAAGGGAAGACTTAGCTCAGGTGAAAAGGAAGGCAGACTGAAAGCTAACTGCTAAAGAGGGAGTCAATTGGATAGGTAGGATCTCTGACTTTGTGTTATTAATCTTAAAGTTGGAAAGCAATCCAAAATGTTTGAGTTCCCTCATCAGGTTGGGGAACGAGATCAGGGGGTCCGAGAGTTGGAATAACACATCGTCAGCATAAGCCAACAGCTTATGTTCAGTATTGCCAACCCGCAGTCCCTTAATGTCCTTGCTTGCTTGTACAGTGCATTGCAGTGGCTTCAACACCAAGGCAAAAAGGAGGGGTGAAAGGGGGCACCCCTGTCTCATGCCGTTCCCAATTGGGAATCGAGAGGAGAAAAGACAGGGTCACTGCTGGCAGGAGAGAGGACTTGGGTCACCGCTGCCAGGAGAGAGGACTTGGATCACCGCTACCAGGAGAGAGGGCAGGGGTCACCACTGGCAGGAGAGAGGACAGGAGTCATCGCTGGCAGGAGGGAGGGCAGGGGTCACTGCCGGGAGGGAGGACAGGGGTCACCACTTGTAGGAGAAGGACAGGGGTCAATGCTTGCAGGACACTGGGCAGAGCGCTTTCTCCCATCCCTGCACTGTACACAGCCCAAGCACAGACACTAAGATCTTCTCCTTCCTGCAGTACACACCATAGTTGAAATCTAGCTACTGTGTTGCAGTTTTGACCTGTGGTTGGAACAGCAGCTCAGCTGCAGTAGCCATCTATACACTGTGCAGATTATGGCTGTGTGTAATGGAAAAGCATTTCAGGTACAGTGTGTGTTGTGGGGAGGAGGAGATTTTAGTGCCTGTGCTCAGGCTATGTACAGTGCAGGGATGGGAGACTGCTTGCACAGCATCAGTGGTGGTGGGTGTCTTTAGGGGAGTGCAACTGAAATCTGGGTAGGTGCAGCCCACCTCAGCACCCCCCTAAATCTGGCCATGATCACATCACATGAAAAAAGAAATGGCCACTCCAAATGAATTTGGTTCCAGGACAAATAAATATGGCACATGAACCAGGTATTTATGCCTATGAGTTACATAAAACTCAGACTGCTGAAAAATTTTGTGAAAGCCATGAACAAGGAAGGTGAAGGTTTTTGTTATTTTAGACAGATGCTTTCAAGAATAACTGATACCAAGATTAAGGTAGGTGTTTATGTTGCTCCACAGGTCAGATTCGCCATCAATGACAAGCGATTTAAAGGTCTGTTAGTGGGGCCAGAGAAAATTGCCTAGAAAACATTTAGGGATATCATTGATAATTTTCTTGGCGACTACAGAGCACCAAACTACATTCAGCTGGTTGACAAACTTCTTACAGCATAGAAGACCATAAATTGCAACGTCTCTGAAGATTAATTTTCTGCATTCACACCTGGACTTTATTTCTGAAAATCTAGATGCAGTCAGTGGCGAACATGTTGAAAGGATTCACCAGAGCATTACTACAATGGAAAAATGGTATCAGGGCAACTGGAATTCATCAATGCTGGCTGACTATTGTTGGACACTGCAGCAAGGTGTACCGGACACTGAGTACAAATGAAAATCATCAGCAAAAGAGTTTTAGCCCTGTTGAACTCATGCAAAGTGTTGGAAATATTATCCAATTAAACACATTATAGTAATGAAAAGTTAATACATACATAAAATATCAAGGGGCACCAGAGTCAAGGTGCCCTAAAAGGAACAAATCTGATACTCTGTCTGGCAGAAACTACGGTAATTTTCTAGCTCCCCCGGCTGACAACATCCCAGGAGTGAACAATTGGCTGGTGGACTTGCCAAGCTGCCAACACCTAGACTCCGGGGCAGTGGTCTCTGCACCCTTCTTTTAAAATCTCTGTTAAAAGTGGGGAAACCCAGGTTTGGAAACCCTGGCCTCCAGGTTCAACAGCAAGGTGAAAAAATTCATAGCCAAGACCAGGGATCCTTTGCAGTAGATGCTCTGGTGACTCCTTGGACTCAATTTATGCTGGTTTATGCCTTTCTTCTGATAAAGGTCCTTCCTTGACTGCTGCATAAAGGATCCCAGTGATTCTCAATGCACCACATTGGCCCAGAAGAACATGGTTCACAGACGCTCTCAGACTTGGGGCACACAGGCCTTGACCTCTTCCAAACAGACCAGACTTACTGGCCAAAGACTCCCGTTCCATCCAATTTCTTAATTACTGGCTTTAATGACATATCTGTTGAAACCCAAGTCCTAAAGGATAGAGATATTTTGGACTCACCTTCCTCAGATCAAGAAAATCCAACAACTCTGCATGTGAGAGGATGCTGACTCCTGTTCTCCTACCAAACATCAGCTTAAAATCAACTTTTGAGGCATCTCTTTTTTATTGCCCATCATTGCCACCACAACCCACCAGGATCTACCCAGCAGCGCTGTCTGGTCACCAGAGCGATAACCAAGAGGAATAAAGAAGCCGGAGCAGCTTTCAAGATGGCACTGACACACTCCTGCCACGCTAAGGACAAAAGGCAGAGAAGCAGCTGTGAGGCTGGAATGCTTTGCCTGGACATCAGCTCTGGACTCCTCTGTGCAGCCCAGCATGTCGGCTCAGGAAGCTGTGGAGCCTGGAGACATGGAGAGAGACTCCCCTACAGCATTATCAGAGGTAACAGGGAGAGCTGGGCGCAAGCAATACACTATAGCAATGCAAATAGATAAAACAGCATGTTCTGATAGGTATATAGGTATACACACATGTACACATGTCATAGAAACGGCATTTGGCAATAAGATGAATGATATCAATCTTGAGCATGATTAATTGTAAATATAGTACAAGATATTCCCTATTACCAGGCATTGGTACGCCATATGCAACAGAGCTGCTGTAAAAACAGAGGAAGATACACATGCACATTAATAATTACATAGTACTCAATGAATTTTGAATGTATAAAAAATATTTATGGGCCAGTGAATAGGCAATGAGTCAGACTTGACTGAGCACCCCATGGAAACTCAACACGTTTCATGGGTATATGCCATTCATCAGGAGTTGGGTACAGAGATAAACTGTAAATACAAATGGATATGTAGTATTAGTTAATATATTCTACCCCTAAGGGGAGAAAAGACCTCATGGGGAGAAAGGGGTCTATACTCACAGGTCGGCTAAAACACTGTGCTTGGCTAGCATTGAGAAAGATGGAACCCCAAACTGGTTGTCTGTTCCGGAGCTGAGGCAAGGAACCCCCGCCCCAGCATAAAAAAAAAAAAAAAAACATCCACATAGCATGCCGGATTGCCACAACACATTCAATATGTGAGGGGATGATTGCAACTATAGTGTTCTGAAAATAATGTAAAAAAATATGTGAATAATATGTGAAAAAAGTTGAAAAGTGAAAAAACATGATGAATATTTGGGATAAGAAGAAAAATAAAAATTGAATGAGTATTGTGTATATGTATATATATATATATATATATATATATATATATATATATATATCTCTATAGATATATATAGATATATATATCTATATCTATATAGATATATAGATATAGATATATATATCTATATCTATATCTATATATATATAGATATAGATATATATATCTATATATATATATATATCCGGGTGTGGGGCGGGTCCCCGACCAACGTCATGCACAATGTCGAAAGAGAATAAGAGTTGAGAGTGAGATCCACCACCGGCGCAAGAGCCAAAGTAGACCCGCACCAACCCCATCTCCAGGCGTGAGATGGACTGAGAACGTCCCTGCATTGCGGTGTCAAAAGATGCCACGAACAGGTCGTAGCATGACGCCAATATCTCAAGAGAGACACAGAAGGGAAACACTGCTACGCATCGCAGCTCCAGAATCAAGACAAGGAACGGGCACCCCCTATCCCCAACCCAAACCAGCCTCATATATGTTGCAAAACAGAGCAAACCCTACTCAATTCCATTCTGTATACTCTGCTTATGCCAGAGGTACCAGCATTTTGATTTCTTCTATAATGCAGTTCTCCTGCAGGCAAACATTGATTGATCCCCAAGGCAGATTTATCTTATTGGTTTGCACAATATTCTCTCTGCAATTTATTTTGGATTCCATGTACATTCCTGCAACATATAATAGTTAGGTATTACGGAGGATAGGTAGTTTCTTGGCAGAGTACCTGGGCATTCCCATATTGATAGGAGGGGACTTTAATAGTGTATGTAATCCTAGCATAGATAGACACCCCGTGGGTCCTCGGGTGGAGACCCCTTCTCTAGACAATATAGAGAACTAGAATTGCATGACATATGGCATCTCCTCAATCATATGTCTTACGTATACTCCTGTTGCTGTAGCACCTATCAGACCCTGACTAGAATTGATCTATCTCTGGGTATAGACTCAATTCTCCCTTGTGTGTTGGATGTGCAGTACATGGCCAGAGGTATCTCAGATCACTCCCCTCTATTAGTAATACTAGCTAAATCCAAACCATGGATTAAGCCTAATCAAGCCTAAATGCTTTTTGGTTGAAGGTCTTGGATGCAATGAAGGCTTTCCTGAGAGGCCTATTGATCAAGGCTTTTGCGCCCAAAAAAAGTAAGTTGAAGTGGTAGGCTCTTCTTGCAGATGAGGTGAAGCTAAAGGAAGCTAAATATGTCCAGGACCCCACCCCCTATTAGGTCGCTTTGGAAGAACACGCAAATACTATACAGGCATATAGACAAGGCCGATCACTCACAATTTTTCTCCAAGTGTCGATATTTTGAGGCGGGGGAGAGAAGTGGTCATATGCTAGCGGTGACAGCTCATTCTCGGACCATGCTAATTTTATCTCCTCTATTCTCATGCCAGCGGGATCTGTCTCCCACAGCCAGAATGTAATACTCGGTTACTTTAGCTCCTTCTACAATTAAACCTGTATCCGATTAAAGTTGATTATACTATAAAACGTCTCAGGGAGTTCCTGGACCCATTAAAATGACCATCTCTCTCTTTTACTGATAGCTGGGTCTTAATGCTCCCCTTTCGGGCTCCCCCAATGGCAAGGCCATGGGCCTCGATGGCTTACCTCATGAAGTGTATAAACAGTACGAGGATGTCTTGTTACCTGAGTTGCTAGAGGCCCTTAACCAGGCACTCCACTCCACTTATGCTCCCAGATACCATGAATGATGCCTGTATCATTGTGAAACTAGGGAAAGACCTGTTGGTTCCGGAATCTTTTCATCCCATTTCGCTATTGAATTTGGATGATAAGATTTTGGCTAGGGTCCTAGCAACCAGACTAAGTGTTGTAATGCAGAAACTGATTCATCCAGACCTGTCCGGTTTTATCTCTACTAGGTCCACAGAGATAAATCAAAGGAGACTTTTTCTAAATATGCAGCTGCCGATGGATAACCCTGGGGAAAGGTCTATTTTGTCACTCGACATGGCCAAGGCCTTCAACAGTGTAGAGTGGGTATACTTGTGGGAGGTATTGGGCGTGTTCGGTCTTGGCAATCGATTCATACGATGGGGCAAATTATTATATTCTGTCCCTAGGGCATGTATGCAAATGAATGGCTTGTGCTGGCCATAGAACCATTTGCCGCAGCTATATGACAGGCTGATACTATCTGTAGGTTTAATAGAGGCAACGGGTACAGAAAGTCTTATATGCAGATGATGCCCTGCTGTTTCTTGGGGACATGGACAAATCACTAAAAAAAGGCCTTATCTCCTCTTTATATGGCCAATTGATGGCACAATACCAGGGTGCCTCTAATATTCCGGGCAGGAGAGGGTGGAAGAATGATTTGGGTGATAATTCAGCTGATGTATTGCAAACCATTTAGGCAGGGTATCTACCATATCCTTATAATCCACACAACACCGGACTGTTCTTAATACATAGGACATATAGGACCCCGCTTAAACTATTTAAATGGGGCAGGCAGGGTACCCCAGAGTGCTCACGTTGTCAACAATCTCACCTTATATGTTGTGGAAGTGCCCCAAACTGGTCATGTACTGGCGTGCTTTGGTGGATACAATCAGTGGTGCTTATCATACTCAAAATGACCTAGATCCCAAGATATGCTTATTAGGCAATCTAGATAAGGAGATTTATCCACCTGAAGTCTTAACACCAGTAAATAGGTTATTGTTGCCTTAAAATGGTTGTCTCCCAGGTCCCCCACACTTGAGGAGTGGTTGCTACAGGTAAATGATACCCTCCTTAAAGAGTAACAGTATCTCACAAGTGAGTACACCCCTCACATTTTTGTAAATATTTTATTCTATCTGTTCATGTGACAACACTGAATAAATGACACTTTGCTACAATGTAAAGTAGTGAGTGTACAGCTTGTATAACAGTGGAAATTTGCTATCCCCTCAAAATAACTCAACACACAGCCATTAATGTCTAAACCGCTGGCAACAAAAGTGAGTACACCCCTAAGTGAAAATGTCCAAATTGGGCCCAAAGTGTCAATATTTTGTGTGGCCACCATTATTTTCCAGCAGTGCCTTAACCCTCTTGGGCATGGAGTTCACCAGAGCTTCACAGGTTGCCATTGGAGTCCTCTCCCACTCATCCATGGCGACATCACGGAGCTGGTGGATGTTAGAAACCATGGGCTCCTCCACCTTCCGTTTGAGGATGCTCCACAGATGCTCAATAGGGATTAGGTCTGGAGACATGCTTGGCCAGTCCATCACCTTTACCCTCAGCTTCTTTAGCAAGGCAGTGGTCATCTTAGAGGTGTGTTTATAGTTGTTATCATGTTAGAATACTGCCCTGCGGCCCAGTCTCCGAAGCAAGGGGATCATGCTCTGCTTCAGTGTGTCACAGTACATGTTGGCATTCATGGTTCCCTCAATGAACTGTAGCTCCCTAGTGCCGGCAGCACTCATGCATCCCCAGACTATGACACTCCCACCACGATGCTTGACTGTAGGCAAGACACACTTGTCTTTGTACTCCTCACCTGGTTGCCGCCACACACGCTTGACACCATCTGAACCAAATAAGTTTATCTTGGTCCATCAGACCACAGGACATGGTTCCAGTAATCCATGTCTTTAGTCTGCTTGTCTTCAGCAAACTGTTTGTGGGCTTTCTTGTGCATCATCTTTAGAAGAGGCTTTCTTCTGGGACGACAGGCATGCAGACCAATTTGATACAGTGTGCGGCGTATGGTCTAAGCACTGACAGGCTGACCCCCCCACCCCTTCAACCTCTGCAGCAATGCTGGCAGCACTCATACATCTATTTCCCAAAGACAACCTCTGGATACGACGCTGAGCATGTGCACTCAACTTAATTGGTCAACCACGGCGAGGCTTGTTCTGAGTGGAACCTGTCCTGTTAAACCACTGTATGGTCTTGGCCACCATGCTGCAGCTCAGTTTCAGGGTCTTGGCAATCTTCTTATAGCCTAGGCCATCTTTATGTAGAGCAACAATTCTTTTTTCCTCAGGGAGTTCCTCAGGGAGTTTTTTGCCCTGAGGTGCCATGTTGAATTTCCAGTGACCAGTATGAGAGAGTGAGAGTGATAACACCAAATTGAACACACTTGCTCCCCATTCACACCTGAGACCTTGTAACACTAAGGAGTCCCATGACACCGGGGAGGGAAAATGGCTAATTGGGCCCAATTTGGACATTTTCACTTAGGGGTGTACTCACTTTTGTTGCCAGCGGTTTAGACATTATTGGCTGTGTGTTGTTATGTTGAGGGGACAGCAAATTGACACTGTTATACAAGCTGTACACTCGCTACTTTACATTGTAGCAAAGTGTTATTTCTTCAGTGTTGTCACATGAAAAGATATAATAAAATATTTACCAAAATGTGAGGGGTGTACTCACTTTTGTGAGATACTGTATATACCGCAATAGGAGCATACCTAATTCATTTAGGTGGGTAGCAGTACCAGGACTAGCTCCCTTTTCGCTGGTCTTTTTCAGACTACTATGATGTTGTTGAATTTAACTTGGAGTACATAATATCTCATGTACAAGGTTGTGGGTACTAATTAGAAAATAAATGGTCTGAGCAATTGGATAATCCAGTCGCTGTAGCGATGCGTATTGTTCTAAGTTGTGGTCAAGCAAATAGCCATGCTCGTGCGAATGCAGACAGCGTTATGTTTTGCATATATTTTTAGTAGAGCAGGTGCTTCCTCATGTCTGGTCGCTATGCAAAATCAGGGATATAAACATGTAGTGTCATTCATTATATGTATCGTACTAGTATGTGAACCTATGTACCATCTCTTTGGTTTATATAATTGTCTGACTGATGAAGACATAGCTCTCACATGAAGCTTACGTGTATATGCAACTGAATGTGTATGTTTTGGTAGTGTTTCCTTCTTTGTTTGTTTTGTTTTATAACTGCAAAAATTTCAATAAAAATTAATAGGAAAAAAAACCTGGGAGGCGGAGGTGGGCATTCGCATCATGTGACCGCTGTGATTGGCTGTCACAGCGGTCACATGAAAGCTCCCGATCCCAAGTATGCATTGGGAGCTTACTGATCCCCAACGGCTACCATGCTGGGAGCACGCTCTCAGCCCGGAAATGCCGCGTACACACGATCGAACATTCCGACAACATCCTGGATTTATTTCCGATGGATGTTGGCTCAAACTTGTCTTGCATACACATGGTCACACAAATGTTGTCAGAAATTCTGAACGTTAAGAACGCGGTGACGTACAACACGTACGACGAGCCAAGAAAACTGAAGTTCAATAGTCAGTGCGGCTTTTCTGCTTGATTCCGAGCATGCGTGGAATTTTGGCCGTTGGAATTGTGTACACACAATCAGAATTTCCGACAAGGGATTTTGTTATTGGAAAATTTGAGATCCAGTTCTCACATTTTTATTGTTGGAAATTCCGACAACAAGCTCACATCAAACATTTGATGTCGGACATTCCGAGCTTGTGTACGTGGCATAAGTTGTTTACACAGGGCCAGTGAAAAAATGTAGCGCATAGTAAACAAACCAAAATGACAAAATAATGGTGATGAAATGTATTCAAGTCCAAAAAGAATAAGTCCTTCAACACAGTATAATGCACTAAACATGTGATAAACCAAAAGTCAATGAACCAAAGAGCAGATAGATGGGGGGTATGATATCCCACTATGTATAAACACGGATGCAATCCCTGAGGAGGGTGGTTGTTCCAAAAGTTGTCAAGAAGCTGTGTTGATCCGTAGAAGGAAACCACATCAAACGGAAAACAGCATCAAAGAGAAAGATGATAAGTATAAACTCTTACTGGATCGAATGGGCTCCCCTGTCAGCAACATGGAGTTTTGAAGGCAATGTGCCGCCCAGGGCATATGGAAAGATATCCTGACAGTCAGAACCTCTAGGTTGGACTCCGCAGAGACTCCAGGGATCACCAGGTAGATCTTTGCGGTAGGTACACACGATAAGGGTCTGGAAGATGGGATGTTCCTCCTGTGGCGGAAGCTAGGCATTCACTCCCATCCGGATAGTATGTGAAAAGAAAAAATGTGCTTCCACATAGTGCAGATAAAAATGGTGTTTTTATTGCTAAAAAAAACAGTACAATAAAAAAGTGATCACAGTCAAATCGGAGGTAACATGGAGAGTAGTGTAGTAGCTCGATGCGTTTCGACCTAAGGGTCTTCTACTGGGGCATAAACCACCAACTCCAGGCTGCCAATATTTATAAATAAAATAACTGGTGAAGACCAATCACAAGGGGAAACAAATCGCTTAATATCACACAATGATATTAAGCGGAATGAAAAGAGAACGATTGGGAAAGAGCCAATAAGGCAGGGCAGGTACAGGTACATCATGAAAGTCTATGGCAGTGAGTTTTTACTTTCAATTTTGATGATAACGATAAACAGGACAAACAGAGGAAGTTAATCTCCCTAATGGGGGCAAAGGAAGCAGAAAAAAAAAAATATGACAGGTGTTCTAATCCATCTCCATTCTATCCAAAACTTAAAAAAAATGTTTTACCTTTTGTTATACTATAAGGAAAGCTTTCCTACCTTACCCATCAGAGCTCATTTCACCGGGGCAGTTGTACTCTCTTGGGTTTTTTAGCATCAATCATATGTATCCCAGATTTACAAGGCCTGGTCTTGTGATTTATCTGATCTCGTGTTTACACATTTTCTAAGTTCTACCAGGATGCAAGCTTCAAGGATGAAGTGCTTCAAGCTGTTATTTAAGTGTTTGAGGGATCTTTTTTTGTGGGCCTGTTGGCAGTTCTGTTTTGTGTTGTTGCTCACCCTTCAGTTTATTGCTTGGAGACACCCCATGGTCTGTGAATACAATTCCTGTTTCCTGTACTGTGCAGTTAAGGTAATAAGAATTTTGACTTACCTGTAAATTTCTTAAGTTGGAGTACAATACAGGACACTGAGTGGGTGGGGTTATATTAATGTGCATTAGGGGTAGCCCTAGCAAAGTTTGCCAGTGTCCAATCACGTAACATGACCTGCATATAATTATGGTCTATGAATACATGTCTTGTGTCCCATACTGCACTGCAAGATTATGCAATTTACAGGTAAGTCAAGATTCTTTTTTTTTTTTCTTTTTGTTCCCTTCGCTCATGCCTTTCTTTCTTAGGTGAGAATAATTTACTACACTTTCTGCAACCTCTGGGATATGAATGTCATAGATCCCAAAAGACTTCAGGCAACTCTGAGAGCACTGGATGCATGTGAGCTGCTCTGGTTGGAGAATCTTATTTCATACATGTTGTCATAGCATCAGAAACGTGTAATCAATATTATTTGTTGGCAATTACGCTGGGTGTGCATACAAAGGATTGGCAGCACAGGTACACCTAGCGCTATAGCTTGGGGTTTCATTTTGTTTATATGTTTCCAATACTATGGAAGCATGTAAGGGGCCACATTATCGACAATGTGGAAAGGAGTACAATAACTGGCAAAGAGCAAGGAAGTGCTGTGTTTATCTTCTGAGTGTGGTTTACTCTTTTTTTATGTTATCCCCTACCTGTTATGCAGCGTACACACGGGCAGACTTTTCGACCGGACTGGTCCGACGGTCTATCCGACGGACTTTCGGCAGACTTCTGACGGACTTTCCCAACGAACGGACTTGCCTACACACGATCACATCAAAGTCTGACGGATTCGTACGTGATGACGTACGACCGGACTAAAATAAGGAAGTTGATAGCCAGTAGCCAATAGCTGCCCTAGCGTCGGTTTTTGTCCTTTGGACTAGCATACAGACGAGCTGACTTTTCGACCGGACTCGAGTCAGTCGCAAAGATTTGAAACATGTTTCAAATCTAAAGTCCGTCAGATTTTCAACCGAAAAAGTCCGCTGCAGGTCCGATGAAGCCCACACATGGTCGAATTGTCCGCCGGACTCGGTCCGTAGGACCAGTCCGGTCGAAAAGTCCGCTCGTGTGTATGCGGCATTAGGCTCCGTTCACATCTAGGCGCTTTTCGCGATTTTCTGATCTAAGCCTCAGCTCTAAAAACACCCAACAAGACAAATCTCATTTATTTCAATGGCAGCTGTTCACATCTGAGCGTTCTGTTGCCTTAAGTAAAACGCCCATTGTTCAAAAAAGTACATGAGCTTCTTTTT
Organism: Aquarana catesbeiana; assembly: GCF_042186555.1. NCBI lineage: Eukaryota > Metazoa > Chordata > Amphibia > Anura > Ranidae > Aquarana > Aquarana catesbeiana. The sequence continues at coordinate 468,414,026 of NC_133326.1, read as the reverse complement.
TGTCAGATTACAGGCGTTTCTACTGCTTTTCATTGGTGACTTGTCAACTTAAAAATGCCTGTACAAAAATTCTGCAATAACTCTGCAAAAGCGCCCGAAAAAACACTTGAAAATATCAATAGCAACGCCTAGGTGTGAATGGAACCTTAAACTTTGGCACCTGTGCTGTTGTATATAAGTATACCTATCTATGTCACTGGCTGGTTATTGTTTGACTTTTTGTCTTGTTCAGTTAATACATACCCATATAGACTTCTGGGTGGACTCTTTGTATCTTTAAGTGGAAGTACATGCTGTATTTGTATCACTCACACATGTATATATGGTGTGGTACATTGTACCTTGTTTGTTTGTTTTTTCTACAAGCAATAATAAAATTACCTGTAAAAAAAAAAATAGTGCAAGGAAGTAAGGAATTTTACTTTAAGCTGAACAAGAATTCCACAGATCTGCATGGGATAAAAATATGAGTCATTAGAACATTAATAGGTCTTTGAGGGAACAAAGTGTGCTTTGGGGAATATTTATGGATGAGGTCAGAAATATTCAGTAGGTGTGGATGTTAGTTGTGAAGGATTTTGAAGGCAAGTTATGGTAAAGGCTTGTGTAGACAAGTACTCATTTGCAGCAGTTGGTAACTGTTTTTTGTTTTTGTTTTTACAAGCAGACAAATGCACTGACATTGATTTAGTTTTAATAGCATCTTCAATTTTATAGATAGGTGTTTATAAGTGAATTTGACTCTGCATTTGATTTTTTTGCCCTAATTTGTGTTTTTTTTGCGATGCAAATATATCTTTTTATTAATTTTTTTATTAATTTTATTAATTTCCAACAATGCCTACTTTTATATTTTAGGTCCTAAGGACAGACAGAAAAAAATGTTATAACCATTAAAAAGTATAACTTTTTGTCAAAGCAACATAAAAGATTATACATATCTTAAAAGGTCTGTACTAATTACTTCTGATAACATTTGTTGTTGAAAACTATTGATGGTTGTGTTGAAAACTGTTCTACCTAGAATATTATTCTCAGGGTTATTAGTGAATAAAATGACAGAGAGCAGTAACAGCTGACAAGTGGCAGAAAAGACAGATACATTTTTCAGCTGCATTTATAATATATTGTAGAAGCGAGGTTCATGTTTGTAAAAGACTAGACGAGAGAATTTTGCATTCATTGAGATAAGAAATATTGAGAACAGATTGGAATTTTTGTGGTCTCTGGGAAGAATTATTTTTTAGGAAGGGACAAGTCAAAACAGAGAACCTAAAATGTTCTGAATGTTAAGACTTTTTAGGGTAAGGACTTGACTTAAGTGGGGTACCCACTATGGGAAAATCGGGCGATTAATCTTTAGATTTTCCTCGTTGTTTCTCAGCAAGTCGGAATCGAGGAAGGAAATAATTTACAAAAATTCTCAAACGACAAAGGCTTTTTTGTTGTTGTTTCTTGTTGTTACTGATCATGCGCAGTCTTTCATTTCCGATTTTTCTCATAATAAAACCGTACAATGGGGTCACCAGAACTAGTGTCCCCATTGGAAGATTTCCCCTCTATTACTTCTCTGGGTACAACCCAAAATTTGGGATTATCTTTTACTTTCACTTTCAATGATAATGGTAAACAGTGTTGTCCGAGTATTGAAATAATGTGCTGGAAGCTTCTTGTTTGCAGGGAATACTTTACTTTCATGAAGGTTTGCAGAACATGTCTTACAGCATGGGAAACAGGAAAAGGAACTGAACACAAACAAATACACACAGATGAAAAACAGTACTTCCTACCATTACATAATATCATAGCTACACACTGTAATACTGCAGTGCCACCTGCTGGTATAGAGAGGTATAATGCATATGTATAGTTCACAGTATATAAAGCTATTATGCTGATGTTCTTCCAACACCGATTCTCAACAGCATGTGCTTTGTCAAATTACATTCAGCTTCTTCTGTATATAACTATGACGTTCCTTCAATAAAGGCTTGGTGATTGCATCAGCAGTCATCTCCTCTGAAGGGCAGTATTGAATGTCAATAACATCTTGCTCTTCGATTTCAGATTTTTCTTTCAGCTTGTGAACTATCTGATTGTAATCTTCTTCTTGTTCAAGATAAGATAAGGATAAGGATGTATATCCATCTGTATTCTTGACTCCTGGAGTAGAGACAGGGGTCTGCGTTACTTCTTGAGAATCCCTCTCTGGTAAGTACGTCATTCACTTTCTCATTCCATATCCTTGCAGATTTCTTAAGACCGTAAATGCTCTTCTGACGTTTATGCACAAGGTTGTCTCCTTGCTCAAACCCTGGTGGTTGTTCCATGTGGAAGTCTTCCTTAATGTCTTCATATAGGAAAGCAATTTTAACATCTAGGTGTTTGACTTGCATCCCTTTGCCGGCTGCAATGCTAAGAAGCGCTCTGATGGTGGAGTGTTTTATGACGGGAGCGAATGTTTCATTGTATCTTCATCGAATTTCTGGGAGTAACCCTTGGCAACTAGTCTGACTTTGTATTTGTGGATATTCCCTTCTGCGTCTGGCTTTACTTTGAAAGTCTACTTACTTCCTGTAGTTTTGCGATTAGAAGGGATCTCTGTGAGTGTCCAGGTTTTATTTTCTTGAAGTGACTTTAATTCTTCTTCTGCTGCCTTTATTTATTGGCTTCACATTTTGGCAGTTTTTCTATGTATGACAAGAACCATTTCTAGCTTGAAGTTCCGCAGCTGATAATTGGCATTAAGTGAACCCAAAAACCAAATCCAAATAAAAATGCAAAGAATTGCACCAAAAAACAAAAAAGTTATAAAAAATTGCACCAAAGTCGCATGAAAAATGTAATTATCGCACCATATACAAAAACATATACGTGTATACATATAGTGTCCCAATCATAAAATCAAGGTGTATATAAACCCAAGATGCAAAAAAAAACACTCACAGCCTGTATTTTGGGTTTGGACACTATACGCACTGTTACAAGCAGAGGATCACTATGCTATCATGATATTGATGTTTGGATGTTTTATACACTAATTTGTAAGCCATTACATTTTTGGTGATAACTTCTCCTGTGTAGGATTGGTGTCCACACTTAGAGGGTTTTAGTACTCACCTACTGGGGTAGGTGAGGTGTGATACCTATTACACTATCACCTTTATGGAAACTGTTTTGTTATAATTTATTTCACAATAACACTGTTTCTTTTGATACTTAGCCACTATAGAGTGATTTGGTAGAGCACTATTTGACATATAGAGAGGTACCTTTGTTCTTTAGTTTGTCTCCTGTAGGGCCTTGACTTTAGAAGCTTATGTAGACAACCCCCCATCCCCGAACATCATTTTTGGGGCCTCCTTGTACACCATGGGAGAAAAAGTGTTCATCTTTTTTAGGCACAGAGACCAAGGTCAATCTAAGCACAGTCAGTGTTGATGGGGAAATCCCTCCCGCAAAGCTATCGAGTTCTCCCAGTGGGGAGGCATGGGGAGCCATCCCTAACGGGAAAATTCACAGTAATTATTGCCAGCGGCTATAGCCGCTGGCAATAATCACATGAAAAATCCGACATGCTGTTTGTATCCAAGTCGATCGATCACATGACTTGTGTACAATCATCCTGCCATAGATGGTTCTAATCTCGGTCGGTCCCTGCTGAACCAGCCAAGATTCAAACCATCTATGTCCGACTTTACTGTAAGTATAAATAGAGAACGGTACAGCCATAGAACTTTTATGGCAAATGTAGGTAGAACTTGCAAACAACGCAGGTGAGACACGGTTTGAGAATAACAAACAACAGTGGCATGTGTACATAGCAGGTACAGCAAACGCTTAAGGATCGAACTAGAACACCAAAACCAACCAGGGATGGTAAAAAAAAATATTGGGTGTGCTAATTCCAAGAGTGCTGGTCAGATAGGGTAGAACCTATTTTCTGCTCTGCACTGCTCCATAGGGTGACATAAACAAGAAGACTAACATGCAGGGCTATCTTAAGAGCATTATAGGCCCCTGGGCAATACAGTGCACTGGGGCCCTGTCTACACAATCACGCATGAGAGTAAAAATGCTAATTATCAATAAGGCTATATTTATTGGTACTTCCAACAAAATCAGTGTTTACACATTACAATATAACACGACATTGAAAAGCAAGAAATTGTAAAACAAGAAATTACAGATTCAAATGATTGATGGGCACAGTGGCAGCTTTTGATGGGCACAGTGGCTGTGTTTGATGGGCACAGTGGCAGCTTTGATGGGCACAGTGGCTGCATTTGATGGGCACAGTGGCTGCGTTTGATGGCACAGTGGCTGCGTTTGATGGCACAGTGGCTGTGTTTGATGGGCACAGTGGCTGCGTTTGGGCACAGTGGCTGCGTTTGATGGCACAGTGGCTGCGTTTGATGGGCACAGTGGCAGCGTTTCATGGGCACAGTGGCTGCGTTTGATATGGCACGGTGGCTGCGTTTAATAGCACAGTGGTTGTGTTTGATGGGCACAGTGGCAGCGTTTGATGGCACAGTGGCAGTGTTTGATGGGCACAGTGGTAGTGTTTGCTGGGCACAGTGGCTGCGTTTGATGGCAGAGTGGCAGCTTTAATGAGCACAGTGGCTGTGTTTGGTGGGCACAGTGGCAGCTTTGATGGCGGGAGTAGGGGGCTGAGATGTGGTCAGATAGTAATGTTTATCATTTAAAAAAAAACTATTGTGCTCATCTACCAATATATACAACAATACATAATAAAGAATTGGTATGTAAAGAAAACATCCTCCTGTTATAAGATGTAAATATCTATATAATCCAAGCCCTAGCACTCTAAGTATGTCCAGATAATGTGAAATGTATTTATGACAATTCATGTAACCCTGTGTTATCCAAGCTCTGAGTCTGCACCATCAGAAGTGTAAACTCACCACATAAACATAGAGTTACATGAATGGTCATAAATGACCTTCACTTTATCTGTACAGAGTGATTGGGGGATGTTATATAGATAGGGCTGTGTGCCAGTTTGGGAGATAAAGGCTGTCTCTTCATTCTCCTCCTCTTCTTATTACTGATCACAATACCTACATCCTACAGAAACTTTTGCAGCTTTTCTTCCAAGGAGACTTTACTCAGTAAAAAAATGATCTCACATCCTCCCTGTAGTGTGAGCAGACATCCTGGCCAGCAGTAGCTACAATGAGCTCCGCCCCCTCCGCACACCGCACTGGTGATTGGAGGAAGGGGGAGGGAGGGGGTGGAGTCAGAGATCTCACAGTGCAGAAGAGGGAGGGAGAGAAGAGCTGTTTTGGAGGGTCTAAATACATACACCACCGGCACAGTGTATGTATTTAGAAGCTGCTGTCCCCACAGTGACAAGTGTACCCCCCATCCACTTACTCTGGGCCCTCAGTCTGCCCCTGGTCAGAATGGAGGAGACTGGCTCCATCGGCTAGGTGATGGTATGCTGCTGTGATAAGCAGCCGACACCTGTCACAGAGAGCTTCATTGTCGCGTCGGTCCACAGAGGATATGTGGGAAAGTAGCCAAAGCAGCGGTTCCCGCTCGGGCCCCTTACAGTTGTATGGGCTGTACCCCCCTGATGGCGGCCCTGGCGCTGAGGATCGGCCCTTGGTGGGGCCCTCCATGCAAATGGGGCCCTTGGGCAACTGCCCAGCGTGCCCAATCGAAAAAATGGCCCTGCTAACATGTTACTTTACGACTCTCATCACAGTTAATAAAAGGACATTGGGGTTTATTTACTAAAGCTGGAGAGTGCAAAATCAGACTCACTTCTGCATAGAAACCAATCAGCTTCTAACCTCAGCTTGTTCAATTAACCACTTGCTTACTGGACACTTAAACCCCCCTCCTGCCCAGACCAATTTTCAGCTTTCAGCGCTGTCACTCTTTGAATGACAATTGCGCGGTCATGCAACACTGTACCCAAATTACATTTTTATAATTTTTTTTCACACAAATAGAGCTTTCTTTTGGTGGTATTTAATAACCACTGGGGTTTTTATTTTTTGCTAAACAAACAAAAAAAATGGCAATTAAAAAAAAAAAAAAATCACGTTTCATAGTTTGTTATAAAATTTTGCAAACAGGTAATTTTTCTCCTTCATTGATATGCACTGATGAGGTGGCACTGATGGGCACTGATAGGCTGCTCTCGTGGGCACTGATAGGCTGCTCTGGTGGGCACTGATAGGCACAGATAAGGCAGCACTGATAGGCACAGATAAGGCGGCACTGATGGAGACAGATAAGGCAGTACTGATGGGCACAGATAAGGTGGCACTGATGGCCACTGATAAGATGGCACTGATGGGCCCTGATGGGTGGCACTGATGGGCACTGAAGGGCACTGATAGGTGTTACTGATAGGTACCACTGATAGATGGCACTGATGGGTGGCACTGATAGGTGGCACTGATAGGTGGCACTTATGGGCACTGGTAGGTGACAATGATGAATATTTGTAGGTGGCACTGATGGGCAGCACTGTTGATGAGGCACTGATAGGTGGCACTGTGGGCACTAATGTATGGCACTGTGGGCACTGGTAGGTGGCACTGGTGGGCACTGGTAGACAGCACTGTTGTGCACTGGTAGGTGGCATTGGCAGGTGGCACAGGTGGGCACAGATGAGCTGGCGGCTGCTCTCCTTGATCGGGACCGATGTCCCTCTGACAGCCGCCGGTGATCGGCTTTTTTTTTTCTCCTCATGCTATGAGCGTGAGGAGAAAAAATGGCCGATTACCGGCTCTGTTTACATCACATGATCAGCTGTCATTGGCTGACAGCTGATCATGTTGTAAGGGGTCCGGATCGACCCCTTACTCCGATCTGTGATCCAGCGAGTCTCATAGACTCGCTGATCACAGAGCGTGCCGCGCGCACCCTGCAGGGGGCGCACAGGCCGCTCGAGCATGGGAGGACGTCTATTGACGCCGTCCCAGCAAAGTAGGTCCGCGCTGTAGCCGTCATTCGACTATAGCACGGATCTGAAGCAGTTAAGCTTTGGCAATAAAACATGGAAGCTGGTTGGTTTATAAGCAGATGTGAGCCTGATTTTGCACACCAGCTTAGTAAATAAACCCTATTGTGTCATACATATTTTCATATACATAGTTTTATGCAGTATTATTATAATAATACTATGATATTCAAGGGGTTAAATGTGTTCCCTCAGTGTGTTTACTAACTGTATGGGGGGATGGGCTGCTTGGGACAACACACAGATCTGTCTTCCTGCATAGCAGAAAGACAAGATCTGTATGTCATTCCCTGACTGAACTGAGATCTGCCTTGTTTACTATGACAGATCCCCGTTCTGGAACGATCGCGGGCGGCTGGCAGGCATCGAGCGTGCCGGACCCACTGATTGGCTCCCCCGTACGGGCCACAGATCACTGCGTACCAGCCCGACGTACACCTACAGCGATTTTCGCAGCTGAGCCAACCTGCCACAGTATAACCGCGGCAACTGGTTAAACAATCACATTTATTTGACACAAGTATTCAAGGTACTTACAAAAGCTGTTTAAACATAAGCCTAAAATCAAGCATATAGATGTGTTGGCAAAGATATACAGAGAAGCCTCCAGCCGCCAGCCACCCTAATCCCTCTCAGTTCACAAAAAGAGCAAAAATTACAGGACGCAGTTCTTACTCACTCCCATTGTAAGGCACCCTACATGTTTTGTCTGTTCTGACTTCATCATTTTTGTTTTATTTATTTTTTTAATAAAGCAAAAAAAGAAACTGAATAAAAACAGTAAACATTTCTGTTGTATTTTGGTTGTATTATTTTGTGTGAATTGGCATGAGTAAAGTATTACATAAGTATACACAAATAAACATAATAAACAAATCTGCAAGGAGCATATTAGTAAAAATGCTTTTGTTAGACAGAGGCTTGCTGTTCGCAGGAGTGCGAGTATGAGATCCAGTCTGCCCAAAGCTTGCCAAATTTAGTAGGACAACCTCTGTAAAAGGGTATGCTATTATTAACCAATCATTTCCAGGAGGTAACATGAAAAATTTCAGTGGATGCCCACTGCAATATCATCAAAGAAAATAAGTAACTGTAAAAATGTCTGTTGGTAAATCTATTTCACCAAACATTCCTAGTAGACACCATGCAGCTTACATATATTAGGGACTGCAAAATTAGGAGAAATTAATTCAGTGATTTGTGACCAGAAAGGCAGTGTTAATTTTAGTCTTGGGACTAAAATGGCATTTTAGTTTTAGTCCCATTTTAGTCTTCTGCAATTGTTTTAGTTCTAGTCGCATTTAGTCGACTAAATCTCCAGGACCTTTTAGTCGACTAAAATGTCCTACGTTTTAGTCGACTAAAATCTCCAGTACATTTCAGTACTTGCAACTTAGTTTTAGTCATAGTCTTTTGACTAAAATGGCATTTAATTTTAGTCTCATTTTAGTCTTTTGAAAAAAATTGCTTTTAGTTTTAGTTGTATTTTAGTCATCTCAATTGTTTTAGTTTTAGTCGTATTATAGTCGACTAAAATAGTATTTATTTAGTCGACTAAAATGTTTTAGTCATTTTAGTCGACTAAAATGTTTTAGTCGTTTTAGTCGACTAAATTAACACTGCAGAAAGGTCCAATAGTAAGCCATACCTGGACCATATGACCATAGTCACCTAGATAACCTTCCGGTTCCTGGTAAGAGGGCGACCAGAAAAATATGTCTGACGAGGTCTGGTTAAATATATTGGAACAAGTTCTGCTGGCATCTCTATCTCCTTCCCAGAGATGAACTCTGCTGGCTCAAATTGCCTGAGATGTTAGTGGGCACCTGCAGATCTTTTGCATGTGTTTTTGAAATGCCTGAAATTGTTTCAGTATTGGCAGTTAGTGGTGGGTACAATTAATACAGCTTCAAGTGAACATAAAACTACAACCCTTGGTATGTATACTGGGTGCTCTGGATGAGGAAGTATTTCCTCATGAGATTAAGATTCTAACTTCCTGGGGCGTGGCTACAGTCAAGATGGCCGGACATGTCTGAGAAGAGCTCCGCCAGCATCTGTTGTAATCCTACATCTTACTTGCTGTTCCCGCTCTCCTACATGGCCCCTCGAAGTGTATCATCACTTGGCAACTGCTATGAGTAAAGACCTACTACTGCCACGGATTAGCTGAAGGAATTCACCCGCATGGAGAGGCAAGCCCTCCACACACGAGAAGCAGCAGTGCCGCAGCTTCGGAGACACAGAAGGCTGCCACAGTGACTGAGAAATCGGGTAAACATACCCTAAAGCAAGTAAATGCGCAGCCATCACAGCCTGCAGTACCTCCCTCACGGGCAAAATGGAGGAGATCAAGGTAGACATAGGCCTCCTGAGGCAGGACATGCAATTGTAAGGGAACAGGTCACATGGACAGAACACACGATTTCTACCCTGGAAGATGATTTCTCTCCCTTCCCTTGCCAGGTTTCTGCTGCTGAATGACAAGTATCATTCTGGCATCAAAAAGATCTTGAAAAACATTAGAATTGTGAGTCTACCCAAAAAGGCTGAGGGTCAAAATCCTGGGGACTTTGTGGCAGCCTGGCTCAAACCCCTGAGGTCAGCTTTTCTGCTGCCTTTGCTGTTGAAAGGGCCCACAGAGTGGCAGCAAAGTCTCCTCAGCCTGGTGCTGCTCAGCCCCTGCTTGCTAGATTGCTCAATTGCAAGGATCATGATTTTATCCCTCACAAAGCATGGCAAAAAGATTTTAATTTCCAAACTTTTATTTCAGGCCCGAAAACTCATACCTCTCAATTGGCGTACCCAAGTTAGTACTTGTCTTCCTAGGGATTTTCCAACATAAGGGAACACTGAACAAGTTTGGGCTCAATTTACACCTATGCATTTTTTAATGCTTGCTGTTTTTTGCAGAAATGCATTACTGTCCATTTAACAGGGTTTCCCATGGGGCATGTTCACATTTATGCTTTTTTCAGCCACTACGTTTTTGGAAAGGGTCAGGGACTTTTTTAACCACTTCAATACTGGACACTTATACACCTTCCTGCCCAGACCAATTTTCAGCTTTCAGCGCTGTCGCAGTTTGAATGACAATTGCGCGGTCATACTACACTGTACCCAGACTAAATTTTTAGCATTTTGTTCCCATTTTCTTGTTCAGCTTTCTTTTGGTGGTATTTCATCACCTCTGGGATTTTTATTTTCTGCTAAACAAATAAAAAAAGACAGATTTTTTTTTTAAATGTTTTTTTTTTTGTTTTTGTTACAAAACGTTGTAAATAAGTAAGTTTTCTCCTTCACTGATGGGCACTGATGGGGCGGCATTGACGGGCACTGATAAAGCGGCACTGATGGGCACCAATGAGGTGGCACTGATGAGGTGGCACTGATGGGCACTAATATGCGGCACTGATGGGGCACTGATAGGCGGCACTGATGGGCACTGATTGGTGGCACCGATATGCAGCACTGATGGGTACACATAGGTGGCACTGATGGGCAATGAAAGGCGGCACGGATGGGCACTGATAGGCGGCACACATGGGCACTGATAGGCGTCACGGATGGGCACTGATAGGTGGCACAGATGGGCACTGATAGGTGGCACGGATGGGCACTGATAGGTGGCACGGATGGGCATGGGTGGGCACTGATAGGTGGCACTGATGTACACTAATAAATGGTACCGATGGATGCCAATCAGTGCCAAACAATAATGCCTGCCAATCAGTGATGCCCATTGTGGGCACTGATTGGCATCCATTGTGGGCACTGATTGGCATCCATTTTGGCCACAGATTGGCATCCCTGGTGGTCTAGGGTGGCATACCTGGTGGTGACTAGTGGTGGCTTCCTTGGTGGTGACTAGTGGTGGAATCCTTGGTGGTCTTGGAGGCGTCCCTGGTGGTCCAGTGTGGGCATCCTCGGGGGGGGGCTGCACTAATAATCGATCAGCACAGACCCCCCCTGTCAGAGGAGCAGCCGATCGGCTTTCCTCTAATTGCGTCTGACAGACGCGGGTGAGGAAAAGCCGATCAAAGACTCTTCCTGTTTACATCATGATCAGCCATGATTGGACATGGCTGATCATGTGGTAAAGAGTCTCCGTCAGAGACTCTTTACATAGATCGGAGTTGCGGTGTGTCAGACTGACACACCGCAACAACAGTCGCCGCGATGCACGCCCCCGGGGGATGCCATATGACGTCTGGTCAGGATATTGAAACCACTTTGCCACCGTCATTTTGCTATATGGCTGCCTTAAAGTGGTTAAAAGCAAAACTGTGTGTCTTTGGTTCAATAGATTTCAATGGAGATGCAGCAGAAAAGCATGTAGTGCGTTTTTGCCGCAATTTTACATCGGTTTTGCCAAGTTTTTGCATTTTTTAATCCACCCAACAAATTAGCCAAAAAAAAGCATAAAAATGCAAAATGCATCAAAAAACGTGTGAAGAATGCGTCAAAAACGCAAAATGCAACGCAAAAATCCCTGCAGAAATGGATCAAAAGCAAACTGCATAAATGTGAATCAGGCCCAATGGAGAAGCTGCAGAAAAGCATGTATTGCATTTTTGCCGCGATTTGTGTTTTGCGGATTTTTAATCCACCCAACAACAAATTGGCCAAAAAAGCATAAAAAAATGCAAAACGCATAAAAAAAGTGCAAACAATGCGCAAAAAAATGCATGTGAAAAAACTCAAAATGTACTGAAAAAAGCATTGCAGAAAGGGATCAAAAGCAAACTGCATAGGTGTGAACCAAGCCTAACAAGCTTTGGAACTCATGGCTCTCCATCCCTGGGCTGGCCCCCTTTTCTCTTGGTATTCAAAATCTATTTCAATGTCCATAAGTTTTTCCTTCTATAAACGGGTAAAATACAGTGGGGACAGAAAATATTCAGACCCCCTTAAATTTTTCACTTTTTGTTATATTGCTGCCATTTGCTAAAATCATTTAAGTTCATTTTTTTCCTCATTAATGTACACACAGCACCTCATATTGACAGAAAAACACAGAATTGTTGACATTTTTGCAGATTTATTAAAAAAAGAAAAACTGAAATATCACATGGTCCTAAGTATTCAGACCCTTTGCTCAGTATTTAGTAGAAGCACCCTTTTGATCTAATGCAGCCATGAGTCTTTTTGGGAAAGATGAAACAAGTTTTTCACACCTGGATTTGGGGATCCTCTGCCATTCCTCCTTGCAGATCCTCTGCAGTTCTGTCAGGTTGGATAGTAAATGTTGTTGAACAACCATTTTTAGGTCTTTCCAGAGATGCTCAATTGGGTTTAAGTCAGGGCTCTGGCTGGGCCATTCAAGAACAGTCACGGAGTTGTTGTGAAGCCACTCCTTCGTTATTTTAGCTGCATGCTTAGGGTCATTGTCTTGTTGGAAGGTAAACCTTCGGCCCAGTCTGAACTCCTGAGCACTCTGGAGAAGGTTTTCATCCAGGATATCCATGTACTTGGCTGCATTCATCTTTCCCTCGATTGCAACCAGTCATCCTGTCCCTGCAGCTGAAAAACACCCCCACAGCGGGATGCTGCCACCACTATGCTTTACTGTTGGGACTGTATTGGACAGGTGATGAGCAGTGCCTGGTTTTCTCCACACATACCTCTTAGACTGCTTAGGCCAAAAAGTTCTATCTTGGTCTCATCAGACCAAAGAATCTTATTTCTCACCATCTTGGAGTCCTTCAGGTGTTCTTTAGTAAACTCCATGCAGGCTTTCATGTGTCTTGCACTGAGGAGAGGCTTCCGTCGGGCCACTCTGCCATAAAGCCCCGACTGGTGGAGGGCTGCAGTGATGGTTGACTTTCTACAACTTTCTCCCATCTCCCGACTGCATCTCTGGAGCTCAGCCACAGTGATCTTTCGGTTCTTCTTTACCTTTCTCACCAAGGCTCTTCTCCCCCAATAGCTCAGTTTGGCCGGACGGCCAGCTCTAGGAAGGGTTCTGGTCGTCCCAAACGTCTTCCCTTTAAGGATTATGGAGGCTACTGTGCTCTTAGGAACCTTAAGTGCAGCAGAATTTTTTTTTGTAACCTTGGCCAGATCTGTGCCTTGCCACAATTCTGTCTCTGAGCTCTTCAGCCAGTTCCTTTGACCTCATGAGTCTCATTTGCTCTGACATGCACTGTGAGCTGTAAGGTCTTATATAGACAGGTGTGTGGCTTTCCTAACCAAGTCCGATCAGTATAATCAAACACAGCTGGACTCAAATGAAGGTGTAGAACCATCTCAAGGATGATCAGAAGAAATGGACAGCACCTGAGTTAAATATATGAGTGTCACAGCAAAGGGTCTGAATACTTAGGACCATGTGATATTTCAGTTTTTCTTTTTTAATAAATCTGCAAATAATGTCAACAATTCTGTGTTTTTCTGTCAATATGGGGTGCTGTGTGTACATTAATGAGGAAAAAAATGAACTTAAACTTGATTTTAGCAAATGGCTGCAATATAACAAAGAGTGAAAAATTTAAGGGGATCTGAATACTTTCCGTCCCCACTGTAGGCTGGGTTTGTTACCTGTGTAGGCTATTCCCTGTGGTAAACATTTGAGGCTTGGCTAGCTACCTGCTGACTCTGATTTACATGCTCTCTAACAGTGACCAACGGTTGATTTAGGTTGCAGTTCTTGTTCTAGTTATAATGCTTTTTTATTTAAGATCTTTACTTCAAAATATTTCATATATTGACCAGTGTTTTATTACTTCTGTGTACCTGTATAAGCATGAAGATGCTTTGACACTGTGGGGGAGATTTACCAAAACTGGACTGTGCACAATCTGGTGCAGCTCTGCATGTAAACCAATCAGCTTCCAGGTTTTTGTATCAAAGCTTAATTGAACAAGCTGCAGTTAGAAGCTGATTGGCTGCCATGCACCAAATACTGAGTGCTCCCGTTTTAGTAAATCTTCCCTACAGTGTAGAACTTTTTTTTTTCTTTGTAAATGGAATAACTGCTAGGTTTTATTAATGTCTTTCAATGCTTTCTACATTTACTATGTAAAGGTCAAGTATGTGTTAATGGAATGTATGTGGTAATTGTTTTATAAAATAATAAAACTCAATAAAAAGGCACTTATGAAAAAAAAATACAAGGTGTGTAGTAGTTATATATGTTAACTTTGCCTTTTAGATTTTTCCTTTTTTAGATGGTTTTCTACTTTACCTAGAGAATTGCTTAATCTCTATTAACCTAATCTATTAACCATTTCAGCTTCAGAAGGTTTATCCCCCTTCATGACCAGGCCATTTTTTGCAATACGACACTGCGTTACTTTAACTGACAACTGCGCAGCCATGCAATGCTGTACCCAAATAAAGCCTATGTTCTTTTTTTCCCCACAAATAGAGCTTTCTTTTGGTGGTATTTGATCACCTCTGCGGTTGGTTTTTTACTTTCTGCTATAAAACACATCCAATAAAAAAATTTAAAAAATCTAATTTCTTCATCAATTTAGGTGACACCAATACAATGATCAATGCTAAAAAATATGCACTGTAACTGTATTAATAAAACTGACAGGGAAGGTGTTGATATCACGGGCTATCAAAGGGTTAAATGTGTTCCTAGAGAGTGCTTACTAACTGTAGGGGAGGTGTTTTTACTTTGGGAAGGCAGAGATCCGTGTTCCTGCTTAGCAGAAACACAGGATCACTACCTTCCCTACTGACAGAATGGTGATCTTCCTTGTTTACATAGGCAGACCTCCGTTCTGCTTCCCTTGGGAACAATTGGTGGGTCCCGGTGGACATCGAGTCCACTGATTGGCTCCCACTGTGGCCAGTCCCAGTGGGAGCGGGTCGCCGGCGGCGCGTGTGCACGCCCCACACCCGGAAGTGCAAAAGTCTGTGTGACGAAACGTACGTAGGGCGTGGCCTTTGACTGAACGCCTTGCTGACATCTCCCTGCAAAGCTAACGCTTAGGAACATCTTTTTAAGCATTGTACACCGCTCATTTTTTCCACTACAATGTGAGTACCCTTTTTATCTGACCTAATAAATAGTGTTTTTAAACGGTTTCACACTATGGAATCCTTTCTTCTTATGTCCTTATGATTTCATCCTGGTCCTGGTCTTGCCAAGTACTGCTGCACAGTGGCACATACTGTGACTACTCGTTACCCCTGCAGGGGATATACAGCTGGTGAGTCTCTGCACAATCACAACGCGAGACACCAGCACTGGATTAACACCTGTTGTGTGCTTTGAGGAATCCTACAATGGACGCCTTTTTTCACTTATAGTGCACCGGGCATATACCCACATGAACTGTTTATTATCATAGAACCATTTGCATGGCACGTGTGTTTAGTACTTTTTAGAGTGACCTTTTTATAGGGCACTTGTCACTTTGTTATTTGCAACGTTTGTAGAGCAATATTTTAATATTTTTATTTATTTAGCACCAGACACCTTAGAATTTTTTTGCATGTCACATGTGATGTATTTATTGCAACTTTGTGTTTTCTAGTGTTTAGACACAGACCACTTCATGCTCTTAGCAGTGGTTAATACCGTTTTTTCCTTTTGAGGGAATATAGCACTAGACACCTTGGATGCGATTTATTGCACTCATTATGCTTCTTATGTTTAAATCACCAGTCACTTTAACCCATAGGAGTGGTAATAACTGCCATACATATTTCACTTAAGGGAATACACACGTGACACTTTGAATAAAATTGTATATATGCAGACATTTCTTTTACAACTCAGGGACAGCGCCACACTCACACACTTTTCTTTTTTCGCAAAATCACTTACCCGTGCGTGATTTTGCACAGGAGAGCCGTATATGTACTGTATGCGGTCGGCAAGCAGTTAAAGTGGTTCTTATGGCAGAAAGTTTTCTTGCATGCTTCATACTATGCATTAAGGTAAAAAAAGCTTTCTGCATGCAGCTCCCCCTTATACTCACCTGAGGCTGATGATCGATCCAGCGATGTACACAAGAGCAGAGGCTGTCTTGGCTCCCTCCCTCCTCATTGATGCAGACACAGCAGTGGGAGCCATTGTCTTATGAACGCACAGAGCGGGGCTCGGGAGCAAGCACGCATGAGTGCCCCTATAGCAAGCGGGAGCACTTGGGGGGGAGCCAAAAGCACCAGCACGGGAACCCCAGAAAATGAGGATTTGGGCTGCTCTGAGGAAAATGGTATGGCATGTTTGTTATTTTAAAAAAAATAAAAATTAAGCATTTACAATCACTTTAAAATTCTTAATAGTAGAAGAAGGTTCCGGTCCCTACAAAACTGGTGATTTCACTTGCCCTAAATAAAGTTCTTCTTTAATGTTTCTTCTTCCATTGGCTTGCAGCAGTTTAAGCTTAAAGTATAACTAAAGGCAGAACTTTTTTTTTGTTTGGATAGAGGGGAGATGGATTAGAATACCTGTCAATTTTTAATGCTGTCTGTGTCCTTGTTAGGGAGATTCACCCTCTCTATTTGTCCTGTTTACTGTTATCATTGAAAGTGAAAGTAAAAGAAGTAAAAGAAAAAACACAAATTTTGGTTTGTCCCCAGAAAAATAATAGAGGGGAAATCTTCCAATGGGGACACTAGTTCTGGTGACCTGGGGGTCCCCAAGAGATTCCCTCACTTCCACGGATTTCCCCTCACTTCCTGTTTGGCTATGGGACAGGAAGTGAACTGATATCTCCGCAATGGGACTAAGATTGCAAAAATAAATCTTACAGGGGTTATAACCCTTTCTTACTGTATCCAAAATGAAAAAAAAAAGTTTTCCCTATATTTCTACTTTAACTTAAAGCAGAACTAAACCCTCCTATGCTTTACAGCCAAGAAAGTTGCCATCTAGCCTCTGGTGGATCTACAGTTGTCATGGTAAAGCACATGCGATCAGTTATGACACTAACAATTTGACAGTTAAGTTGAGGGCACAAGCAACTGTGATGGTTATCATTCACAGCATGTCTTGAATGTAACTGTTTTGGGAAACAGTTAAAGCTAAACCCTCCTATGCTTTACAGCCAAGGAAGCTGTTATTTTAGCCTCTGTTTGATCTGCGGTTGCCTGCACGTGTGATCAGCTATCGCACCAGCCATTTGGTGGCTTGACAGTTCAGTTCTGTTGATAGCTAACATAAGCACATTAACCACTTGCCGACCGCTGCTTAAAAATCGCAGATCGCCGCAATTACTATAGGAAAAAAAAATAATAATAAAAGTGCCATAAAACTATCCCCTATTTTGTAGACGCTATAACTTTTGTGCAAACCAATCAATATACGCTTATTGCAATTTTTCTTACCAAAAATATGTAGAAGAATACATATCAGCTTAAACTGAGGAAAAAAATTGTTTTTTTAATATATTTTTGGGGGATATCTTTTTATAGCAAAAGGTTAAAAATATTGCGTTTTTTTTTTTCAAAATTGTCGCTCTTTTTTTGTTTATAGCGCAAAAAATAAACAATCGCAGAGGTGATCAAATACCACCAAAAGAAAGCTCTATTTGTGGGAAAAAAAAGGACATCAATTTTGTTTGGGTGCAACGTCGCACGACCACGCAATTGTCAGTTAAAACGACCGAATCGCAAAAAGTGCTCTGGTCAGGAAGGGGGTTAATTCTTCCGGGGTTAAAGCGGTTAATAACTGTAACTGTTGTGCAAGGCATGCCTTTAGGGCCCTTTCACACTGGGGCGGGGTTGACGGTAAAACGGTGCTATTTTTAGCGCCACTTTACCATCGTTTTAGCGGCAGTATTCGGCCGCTAACGGGGCAGTTTTAGCCCCCTGCTAGTGGCCGAGAAAGGGTTAAAACCACCGTAAAGCGCTGCTGCAGCAGCACTTTGCTGGCGGTATAGGCGCGCTGCCCCTCTGATTTCAACGGGCAGGAGCAGTGAAGAAGCGGTGTACAAACCGCTCCTTCACCGCTCCAAAGATGCTGCTAGCAAGACTTTTTTTACCGTCCTGCCAGCGCACCGCTCCAGTGTGAAAGCCCTCGGGGCTTTCACATTGGAGACACAGCAGCGGCTCTTTCAGGGCGCTTTGCAGGTGCTGTTTTTATCACTGTAGCACCTGCAAAGCGCCCCAGTGTGAAAGGGGTCTAAATGTAATTGTTTTGAGGAACAGTTAAATCAGTGGGTTTAGTTCCGCTTTAAATTGATGGGTTTTGTTCCACTTAAAGCACAGCCAGCCAATTAGAAAAGAACAAATGGGTCAGTGATGTGAAATTCAACATAGATACTGTATATACGATGGATTACATTTTCATTAAATATGCAAATGTCCCTAATAAAGTGATACAGCTATATTAACATGCAGCATTCATTTGATGAAACAATTTTGCTTCCCAAAGACATCACAATATTCCTATAACATTTGAACATATTCCCTGTCCTTTTCTGGCATTTAGATTACATGTTCCATAAATCTCCCATTCAATTTCCTTTGGTCAACACGTACAGCTACAATTGTATTAGCCCATTATTACGCATCTTCCTGCTCGCCCTGGGGATCCTGCAGGTGGAACTAAGGCTTCTAAATATAGTACAGTTCTCAAAGGAAGGACCACAACGCGCTCTCTCCATGGGGGGACCGCCTTCCACAGTAAAACTGTAACTTCATATAACTCCAATTAAATTTAAGCTCGTTTTAATCACAGTATCATATAATGTTTATAGTTTTTTGTTTTTTTTATTATTAAATGATAGACAGTTTGTATTATTTCTGAGCTATCCCTGCTTTGCTGAATGTACTTAGTGTAGGAATGTCTATAGGATGTGTTACACTGAGCTAGTGTACAAGAGCATCATTCATCAGCACTGGACAGCTCCTCCCAGAATGCAACTCCCACTAACAGCTCACTCCTGCCTCTCCTCCCAGCCTCTGCTTCCCTCTTTCATTATTGCTTTTCCCTAGTCCAGTGCACACTGTACATGTCAGTACCAAATCCTTCTGCAGATGGGTGCTGATGACTTTTCTACTCTGTTTGCAGGCTGATCTATGAAGGAGCTAACACTCTCAACATCCCTTCACTCTGCGTGTTCTATTTTACCCATCGTATTGGAATTTTGCAGAGGTTGGACACCCTCCGCCTGTTGTGACTGAAGCCCTGGCTCTCTGAAGATGCTGGGCAAGGATTACATGCTTGCTATCATTATCGTTAATTATGACGGTAAGTTGATTCGATTATCCGGTCTGGATTGCCCTGTAGTCTCTTAAACACTATGCACAAGAAATGAGTTGCCTTACAACCATTATTAGTTAAAGATTTGCTGTATCTATGCAGACTTTCATGATGGCTTCCTGGAACATCAGGTGAGATTACATGTACAGTATACAAACCCAGATGAAACATTGACTGTATCACTTATTGTTTAAAAAAAAAAAAAAATAGTTATTTTCCAAATCAAAAACCAAGGGTGCGTATACTTCTGTATGACTACAGCTTATGAAATAGTTTACTGTGTGTTAGTGTATATGTTTTCTTCTTAGTAAATAGACAGATTTAAACCTAAAACTTAATAAGAACTTTGAAAAATGTTTTGATGTTAACCATGAAGATGCAGATTTTGATGTTTTTGCATTAAAATCTCAACTTCTTAAATCATAAGGACTGACAGCTGTAAATGACAAGCATGTATATTAGATATACAGCAAAACAAAAAGTTTTATAAACCACCAAATTACTAAAAGTGTCAGTTCATGAAAAACTGATATTTCAGCGAGGGGAGACTGCTAGCAAGTTTGAACCTTCCCAGGCGCATTATACCTCTCAGAAAATCTGGTTCCACTTCCAGCATTTATGCATGTGGAGGTCTCAGTTTTTTTTATTAAAATTTTCAATAATTCTGTTTCATGCAAAATGTAGCAGGAGGAGTTAAACACTATGCTGAGAAAGGCTAAGGAAGAACTCCAACTGAGAGTCTTCTCCATTGCAGTCTGTAAGAGATGCAAGCATGCAGTGTATCATTCATCTCACCTAAGTCCACTCAAAACTGATATATCAGTAGACTGGCTCATCAAGATTATTCTACCTAAATTGTAATGCCACCTTTAGGAAAATTATTATGATAATTTATGATATCACATGCACCATAATTTGTTTGCAGGTTATTAAAAACCGTGTTGTGCCCAACGAGGAATGCTCAGGTTTAACGTGACACTAAACTCTTATTTAAAAAAAAAAAAAAAAATATATATATATATATATATATATATATATATATATATATATATATATATATATATATATACCTTCTATTGCTCTCAGCCTCCTCTAAATCTACAATTTGTTTTGTTTATTGCTATGATTCGGCTTCCTGTTAGAAGGTGGCAACAATCGTTCTCCATGGTCCCACTGAATGTAGGAAAACATAGCCACCCTCTCTTGCTTACTCTTGGCACTATGGACTTTGAACTATGGGATGTATAGTGTGCATAGAGCAAAACATATAACTGCAACCAATGTGCATTACTTGTTCCAAACATATGGAAGTGAGGGGGAAAGGAGAGGTTCAAGAGTTCATGGAAGACATTACAAGGAGGCAGAAAAACACAGTAAAGGAATGACTTCATGAAAAATAGATTACAGGGCCACGAAATATTGGATGTGTATGGATTATTTTTGGAGAATAAGAAGGTTATTTAGTGTCACTTTAACTTGTTGCCAGGGTAGTCTAATGCTGTCTAATGTTACCTACAGTTAACTCTGGAATGTTCACAATCCAGTCCATTTATAGTTCCTACTTGGTAAAAGTAAAACTGAGATAGATCCCAATAAACACAGTGGATTTTCTTAAAAAAATAAACAAATATTAAATCTAAGGCAGAAAGGGTAATACCTTGGGTTATAATAGCCAAGGTTATCTAACAGAATCGTCATTGTGATGAGGCAACTCCATTAAAAATGGTGTTGGTTTTGCTGCATGTAGGGTCTTGCCAACACAAGTTATGAGCGGCTGAGGATCGTGGGCAATGACATTTACTGGAGGTGGACCCCTTCAATGATGTCAGTGCAATGTCAGCAGCATTATTGGCATCAAGCCACCTTTCAGTGGCTGAGAGCAGTAACCAAGGTTGTAAACAGAAATATTTGTATGTGCATGTTTATGTTTAAAATTGTATATGTGTACATAATTATATCTTTTTTTCTCCTGAAATGTATTTATAGTAGTGCCATGAACATATTTCTTTTTTTATACATCACTAGAAAGTCAGGGCCATAAAAAGACATTTCATTTCTTTTGCATTTAAAGTGGTTTCATTTTGCCTGTTTGTGTTTCTGCAGAAGTATGATGAAATCCATCTTTTAAATAGTCTTCACTCATTTATACATAATCAAAATTCAGTTTAAACATGTTTTGCTTCAAATATATTTGCCATTTTAACCACTTCAGCCCCGGAAGATTTGGCTGCTCAGTGACCAGGCAGTTTTTTGTGATACGGCACTGCGTCGTTTTAACTGACAATTGCGCGGTTGTGCGACACTGTACCCAAACAAAATTGACGTCCTTTTTTCCCACAAATGGAGTTTTCTTTTGGTGGTATTTGATCATCTCTGCGTTTTTTATTTTTTGTGCTATAAACAAAAAAAAGAGCAACAATTTTGAAAAAAAAAAAACACAATATTTTATACTTTTTGCTATAATAAATACCCCCAATTTTTTTTTAAAAAAGCAATTTTTTTTCTCAGTTTAGGCCAATATGTATTCTTCTATATATTTTTGGTAATAAAAATTGCAATAAGCGTATATTGATTGGTTTGCGCAAAAGTTATAGCATCTACAAAATAGGGGATAGATTTATTTTTATTATTATTATTTTTTTTACTAGTAATGGCGGCGATCTGTGATTTTTAGCGAGACTGCGACATTATGGCGGACACATCAGACACTTTTGACACATTTTTGGGACAATTGACAATTATACAGCGATCAGTGCTATAAAAATGCAATGATTACCGTATGAAAAGGGTTAACACTAGGGGGCGATCAAAGGGGTTAACTGTGTTCCCTATATATTGGCTATAAAAGGGGTATGAGGGTCTGGGTACTACCCCGGGGACATGTGTCAATGCAAAAAATGTTTTAAAAAACTATTGTTTTTTCAGGAGCAGTGATTTTATATGATGCTTAAAGTGCAACAATAAAAATGTAAATGTAAATATAGTGCTTGGGGGTCCCCCATGCATTGGCGTGCATGAATTGGCGTGCATGCATAGAACATACTTCAGCAAAAATTACATTTTTAAAGAGAAAAAAAAAATAGTCAAATCACATTTAAATTGATTTGCAGTTGTAATTGCTGGCACCTGGCCAATGATAACAAAAAACCCCCCAAAAAAACGGAGTGGGGTCCCCCTCGAAATCCATGCCAGACCCTTATCTGAGCATGCAGCCTAGCAGGCCACATACCCTCAACATGGGGGGGGGGTGCTTTGGAGCAGGGAGGAGCTCTGCTCCCCCACTCCAAAGCACCTTGTCCCCGTGTTGATGGGGACAAGGGTCTCTTCCTCACAACCCTGGGCTGTGGTTGTGGGGGGTCTGCGATCAGGGGGCTTATCGGAATCTGGAAGCCCGCTTTAACAAAGGGGCCCCAGATCCTGGCCCCTCTATGTGAATGATTATGGGTTACATAGTACCCTTACCTATTCACAAAAAAAATTCAAAAAGTAATAAAAACACACATACAGTTTTTGACAATGCCTTTGTTTTTTTTTTTTAAATAATGTCCCCCAAAGTAAATCTGTATTCAATCATGCCTCCCGCTACACCCAAAAAGCACAAAAAAAGGCTTCTCCTTCATTGATGGCTGACCGCAGAATTCCTCCTCCGTTGTTTGACTGTTCTTATATAGGTAAGGGAGGGCCACCTGGCGACGTCACCTGGTAGCACCGCCCCCTGAGTAAAAATGAGTAAAATGAGTAAAAAAATACGGTGTGCCCCCCCCCCCGCCAGTCCACCATATTCAGACACTTTGGGTATGGTATGGTTTTAAAGGGAACCCCACACCAAATTATAAAAAAAGAAATGCTTGAGGGCCCACAGATGCACCTATCTGTGACGTCACAAGGGGGCGGTGCTACCAGGTGACGTCGCCAGGTGGCCCTCTCTTACCTATATAAGAACTGTCAAACAACGGAGGAGGCATTCGGCAGTCAGCAGTCAACGAAGGTGGAGTGTTTTTTTTTTTTTACAGTTGCAGTGGGTGGTGTGATTGACGATGGATTTATATCGGGGACACTGGGTTTTTTTATTTTTTATTAAAGAAATTGTCAAAAACCTTCTGTGTTTTTATTACTTTTTGACACTTTTTTGATAAATCGGTAAGGGTACTATTTACCAGGTACTCATTCACATAAGGGGGGGTTGGGATCTGGGGGCCCCCTTGTTAAAAGGGGCTTCCAGATTCCGATAAGCCCCCCACCCACAGATCCCCACAAGCACAGCCCAGGGTTTTGGAGAAGAGACCCTTGTCCCACCCCATTGTGCTTTGGGGTGGGGGGGCAGAGCACCCCCTGCCCCAAAGCCCCCCATGTTGAGGGCATGTGGCCTGGTATGGGTCAGGAGGGGGGCCAGTATGGATCTTAGGGGGGCCCTCACGCATTTCTTTTTTTATAATTTGGTGTGGGGTTCCCCTTAAAACCATACCATACCCAAAGTGTCTGAATATGGTGGACTGGCGGGGGGGAGGGGGGCACACCATATTTTTTTACTCATTTTACTCATTTTTTACCACCAATCTACAGCCAATTTGTTAGCCTAACACTATTAGCAAGTTTGTGGCTTACTACCAGGTTTATACCAGCCCAAGCATCCTCCAAAAAAAACAGGATTCTTCTCATGAAGACCCCTGGCTAAAGCCTAATGTAATGTGTGGTTTGGCCCATCAGTGTCAAATCCCAGTGTTTTTGGGCACCCGGAAAGCATAGTTGCAGCATTCATATCAATATCTATGACAGGTTGAAATATGCAACAAGTAGATGCTTGCATTTACACTCCTATGCTTTCAGGGACACATGCCCCAAACCCAGGAATTCTGCTCTCGGGACATATGTTCCTGAATGCATCAGGTCACTCAGAACAGCATCAGACTGCTGTATATGTTATCCTGTCACAGGTTTTGGCAGGCTGCTGACTATGGAGCTGGATGCTGCACCCTGTGCCTTCTGGGCTCCTAAAAATCTTGTAAATTCACACTGATGGGCCAAACTGCCTGAGTGCACGTACCCTAATGATGAAAGGTGCTGGTACTAGGCAAAAATGCATTTATGATGAATGGTAAATAAAACACCTAGAGGTCTATTTATTATTGTTTTACTTAAGATTTGCATGCTTTTTTTAACTAAGATTTTGTTGGAAAACTGTGTAAATCCCTAGTGGCAGTTGTGTGGATATTGCGAAAACATTGATAAATAGACCTTTTTACATTTTTTGCTTAATAGTGAATCTCTAGTTTAGTGTCTACATCTATGAATTAATAAGTCCCTACTGGCTTTTTTGTAATATTGGAGAGGCTTTAAAAGAACTTGGAAGATGGTGGGGTGATTAAAAATAAAGTTGTATTTGTGATTTCGTTTAGTTCTGTGAGTCATTTATTACGCAAATTAGCAACAAAGTTAAATGCAAATCAGGCTTCTTCTAACATAATAAAATATTTGTGGCAGTTTATTGTTTTTTTTGTGACCACCTGCACCTAAAACCCTAGACAGCAAGTTGAAGTAATTAGCTTGCCAAATGTCCGCCCCTGGAATATGGACAGTGGACAAGGCTAGAATATGAATTTCTGCCCAAGACAGAACCTGTTCTGTTTCACTTTCCTAAGTAAAACGTCTGGTTCCCCCCTGATGATTGAGTTGCGCCACTGCTGTGGCATTGTCTAGCTGAATCTGGACTGTGCAGGTGAAAAGTCTGGCATTTAAAGCGGGAGTCCACCTAAAAAAAAAAATATTAAAAGCCAGCAGCTACAAATACTGCAGCTGCTGACTTTTAATAAATGGACACTTACCTGTCCCAGGGTCCAGCGATGTCGGCAGCCGGCGCCGATCACTCGCTCGACTCTTGGCAGCGATGTGCTACAGCATTGAGGCTTCACTTCCCGGTTCCCTACTGGGCATGCGCGAGTCACGCTGCACGTCGTAACTGGTCCCCGCTATCCCCTTGGGCCTGTGTGTTCCCAGCAGACAGCGCGGAGGGACGGGAAGAGGCGTAGACTCCCGTGGGAGTCTATGCCAGGAAGTGGGTGCAGATACCTGTCTTAGACAGGTATCTGCACCCCCCTCCCCCCTGAAAAGGGTGCCAAATGTGACACCGGAGGGGTGGAGGGTTCCGAAAAGCGGAAGTTCCATTTTTGTGTGGAACTCCGCTTTAAGGGAGAGACAAATCTTATAGAGCTACACTATGTTGGGGGAAAATGAGCTTCTGCTGGTGACCAATCTTCCTGCACTGTCAGGGGGTCCAGGACCCCTCCCTAGCCTGTCAGACTGTCATCTGGTGTGAGCATTTTCCAGGATGGTGAAAGAAGAGATTTGCCCAATTCCAGGGCTGATACATCCTTGGCTTTTTGTCCCATGTACCAGAATGTTGAGTTGCAGTGTTTTAAAGTGGGACTGGGCAAATGGGAGAGAGGTTGGCAAAATCGACAATAGGAGGCAGGGGAGAAGCTTAGAAATCAAAACTCCAGCTTGTAGACCCTGGACACGGGGTTGGCCTGTCCATTAAGGGCACACAGGTGACGCCCCCCCCATCCATGCCTCTAATCGTCCTAATGTGCATGGACACATAGGATAACATTGAGCTGATTCTACAGGCAACACACAAAGCTCTTGTGGAAACAGCAATTTTTAAGCCAGTGTGCATGGAGTCTAAGGCTGGCCATACACCATACAATTTTACTATTCAATTTTCTTTAGATTTACCTTCAACTGTGTAGGTCAAAGGTCTGCTTGACTGCATACACATTGAAAGTGTTTAGGTTTGACCTCATATTATATGGTTTTGGTAAATCTAAAAGTAAAAATTGAATAAGAAATTTGTATAATGTATGGCCAGTCTAACTGTCAAGTAAAAAAGGTGTTACCAGAACAGCGAGTAAGGTGAAATCTCTCTAAAGCCACGTACACACGATCGGATTTTCCACAGACAAAGCACCAGACTTTGGTCTGAAGGGTGTGTCGTGAACTTGTCTTGCATACAAACGGTACACAATTGTCGGCCAACAAACGCGTAGTGACGTACTATAAGGAATTTCAGCTCTTGAGCACCACCCTTTGGGCCCCTTCTGCTAATGTCGTGTTTGGTGAGCATTGATTCTGAGCATGCGTGTTTGTACTTTGGACTTTTGTATGATGGGCTTGTGTACACACGATAGGAAAATCTGACAGCAGACTGCTGTCCGCCAAAACTTTACTAGCCTGCCATCCAACATTTGTTGGCGGAAAGTTGGCCAACAATTGTCTGATGGAGCGTACTAACGGTCGGATTTTAGGCAGTCTGTCATCACACAATTCTCGGACGAAAATCCGATCGTGTGTATGAGGCTTTAAGCTCCTTTTAGCACTAAAACCTAACAGGAGTTCTAATTCTTCCCCATGCCATCCAAAAATCCATTGGTGGTGTTCTAGTAACAAACCATACTGCTTGGTAAATGCAGTTACTGAAAATGAATCACTGCCTTGGTTTTTCATATACTGAGAAACAAGCTGTCTGATTGACATATTGTTGTTGGGTGGATTCAACATGTTTTGTTGATTTCTGAGCCGGACTAAAGCTGGCCATACATTATACAATTTTCTTATTCAATTTTCCTTACATTTACCTTCAATTATGTAATGTAAGGGCCTGCAAAAAATGGGGGGTAAAAGGTCCTTGAATCCACACTCACCAAAGTAGCAAACAGCAAATAGAGTACCAGCCGATTCGTCAATATGTGACGGGATACCTGCCCTAAAAGCAATGGCACTATATCAACAACAGAAAGAGGAGACAAGGGAGTCCCCAGAAAGCAAAAAAGGGGAATGGTCAACTACGGCTTATGGTACAAAAATGCAAAAAGGCTTTATTAAGGGTAGGGGGGGTGGGGGTATTTACATATACAAAAAATTCCAAATATATGTAAGATAAACAATGTATCTAAATAACACAGTCCGTCTCACTACACTAAACCAAAATTAAAAACCATGCTGCAACATTGATGAATAAAACTGCAGAGCGTGCCTGCAGGCCAAAAACGCATGCAGTGTCCATTTGAATCCAAAGAAAAAAGTATTGCACCAAACATTACATGGAGTAAGCTACTGATGGGATATCAAGTCTTATGTGGTCTAGTATTAACTGTGCATCAGATTGAGCAGTACTGAGAAAAAAAAAAAAAAAAAAACCCACATATATCCACATAGACAGGACCTTACATAGCTGAATTAGGTGGGGTTTTTTAAAAAAAAACCTCTGTTAGAAGGAAATCCTCCACAAGCAGCTTCCAACCTCAGTGCACTAAATGTGTGTTTACACCAGTTGTTTTGGAAATGGAAAGACCAGCGTTCCTGTTACTAGGTATGTCCAGTGCACAAACACTATTTCCTCAATACAGCATAAAAGGAGCAAAGGACAAACCACTCCAAAGAAAGGGCTTAGTCTCTTTTCCAATCTAGACCAGGATGATATTTTCACAGTTCATCAGTTTCAAGTGTGTCAATCCATGCAGGAGGGTGAATGGCAAACAGATGCAAAGACTATTGATAAGCAGGTAAGGAGGGAAAGAGAAACTGCCCATTGGGCTCTCACCTCTTTCAAGTACTGGGGATGTCCTCAGACTCTGCTGTCTTGCTGTTTGGCATGGAGCGGCTCACAGTCAGTTCAGAGCAACATTCAGTGTGTAGTCACAGCACACCATTCTCCTCAATAGTAGACACTGCAGACTGTGTAATCACATGACCGGTCACATGGTTAGGAAGAGACCAGGAACCAGGAACTTTGCATTCAATTGCTGATGCGGAATTAGCTTGTGAAGTATGGTGCTGTATGCAAATCACAGGGAAACCCTTTTACATTGCTGGAAAAGGAAGCATGTTGAAGGCCTGCTGACAAGCCCTGCAGGGGCTGTGTTGACGTTTCGTACGCCTCCGCGTACTTCTTCAGAACAATTTGGCATTGAATTAGGGTTGATTTAAATAGGGAACACTGTCCAATCAGATCAAACCATGCCAAATAGCTATTTTCTGCCATCTTGTGGTCACATCAGGTAATGCAGTGGAAAAAAGGTGCCAATCAGTTGCTCAAACGAAAAAGTACTTATTTGCAAGGGGGGAGAAAGAAATACAATCTCACATATCACCAGGCATCAAGTAAAGAGCGCAATAGACATTGTAATAAATTTCCTCATAAGGTGGAATGGCCCTCATGGTCAGAAATAAATTCTATCAAAAACAACCAAAACAAGAGATCAGCTGGGGAGCCTTTATAAAACACTTCAAACCTAATGTTTATGGTTCAAGAAAGACACTCAGGCTTAGTTCGTGGTTCAAGCCATTAGGTTGAAGAGTACCAAGCCTGAATATCCATTTTTTCTCTTTGCGTAGGAGTACCCTGTCAAAGTCACCCCTACGGTCTGTCAGAGAAAGGGCATAAAAGCCCTTTACCCTCAGACCTGTGGTTTTGCCCTGATGAAAATCCAAAAAGTGTTGAGCCACTGAAGTTTCTTCCTTTAGCCTGATACTCTTCAGGTGTTCCCCGAATCTAACACGCAGCTGTCTCTTAGTTTTGCCTACATACAATTTATGACATGGGCATTCGAGAACATAGAGTATTCTAGTTGTGGAACAGTTAATGAAAGACCGAATCTCAAATTGTTGACTACCATCCGAATTTCTAAAGGTTTTTGAGCGGTCCACATACTTACATGTGCCACAGTGGCCACACGGAAACATGCCGTTGACCCGAGGCATATCAGTGAGCCAACTTCTATTTGAGGGCCGTACAAACTCAGATTGCACCAGCATGTCATTGAGGTTTTGGGCTCGTTTAGCAACCATTGACGGTCTCTCACCGATAATTTGCCTCGACCCAACAGCCCGCAACAGTATGTGCCAATGTTTTGAGAGGATTGTATTAACCTGGTGCCACTGGGACCCATAGGGGGTGATAAATCTCACCAGTCCCTCAGTCTCCTGTTGTGTCTTTTTCTGGGGTAAGAGGAGGTCAGCTCTCCTCTTATGTCCTGCGATGCTCATTGCTCGCTTGAGGGTACGGTGGGGGTATCCCCTTTCCCTGAATCTCTGGTAGAGTTGTTTAGATTCGGAAAAGTAGTCCTCCTCAGTAGAGCAATTTCTGCGGATTCTCATGAACTGTCCAACCGGGATCCCACGTATCAGAGACTTGGGGTGGTGGCTATCCGCCTGTAGTAATGTATTTGCGGCTGTTTCCTTTCGGAAAGTACTAGTAATCAACCTACCACCCTCAAGTCGGATAGATAGGTCCAGGAAGGAGAGTTGATGGGGATCCGCAGTATAAGTTAGATGTATATTTCTAGTGTTGTTTTCTAGCTCTGCCATAAACACCTCCAGTTCATCTGAAGTCCCTGCCCATACCATCAGGACATCATCGATGTACCTCAGCCAGCAGCATGCATGGCCGAGGTACATCGATGAGGCATAAACTTTCTCCTCCTCCCACCAGCCCAGGTGCAGACACGCATAGGCCGGGGCCCATGGGGCTCCCATAGAGGTGCCACGCAGCTGCTGATAGTTAGACCCAGAGAACTGGAAAAAGTTGTGCTTGAGTGCAAGCTCTAGGAGATCAATGATGAATTCATTTTGGGCTCCCATTTCTGGGAAGTGTTTCTCTAGGAAGTGATATACCGCCAAAATGCCCCACTCGTGGGGAATAGATGTGTAAAGCGACTCCACATCGATCCCCACGAGTAGGGAATTCTAATGCACTAATCTTATTCAATACGTCCCCTGTGTCACGTACGTACGAAGTCAAAGACAAGACCATGTCCTTGATTAAGGAATCTATATATTTCCCCAGTCTCTCCAGGGGACCACGAATGGCGGAGACAATAGGTCTTCCTGGAGGGACCTTTCTATTTTTATGGACCTTAGGGATTATATAAAATGTTGGTTTATTGAAGTCCACCACTCTCAAGAATTCCAATTCCTTTTTAGAAATTAAATTGGCCTCAAATGCCCATTGTAATTTCTCATTAATAAGTTCCACCAGGTCCTGGAATGGATCATGGTGTAGTCTTTTATAGGTAGATTCATCATTTAGGAGTCGTCGTACCTCCCCCTCGTAAAAATCCACGAGAGGAGGACGACATTACCTCCTTTATCACTCTTTTTGATAATCACTTGGTCCGCTTCCCTAAGCTCTTTTAATGCCTTCCTTTCCTCATATGTGAGGTTATCACCCATGATGGTTTCCCAATTTAATTTTTTGAGGTCCTCCTCAACAAGGTCGAGGAACACCCCAAGCCATTTGTTCTTCCGAAATAAAGGCATTTTGGTTGAACGGATCTTTAATTTGGGATCTCTTTTCCACCCCGACATCTCTGGAGCTTCCTCCTCACCAGAGGACTGGCCTCCTTCTTCCATCAATATCATTAATGATTCTAGGGCCTCAGTTTCTCTGGTATCTAGCTGTAGATCATTTAGGGGAGTTTTGTCAGAATAGATCTCCTTGAGGTATACTTTCCTCAAAAAAAGGCAGAGGTCCTTATATACCCCAAAGTGGTCCATACTCGTAGTAGGGGAAAAGGATAGACCCTTGCTTAATAAATCAATATGTCGTTTCTCCAATTGAAAATCAGAGAGATTAATGATTTTAAAATCTTCTACTGGGTCATTCAAATGGAGTGCATTTAGCTGGGGCGTTTTTGGCTCCGAGTCGTTGTCCGCTCTGTTCCTATTGGGTCCCCCCTTCCTTCCTTCCTTCCTTCCTTCCTTGTAAGGGCCTGCCTGATTGCATACAAATTGAAAGTGTTTAGGTTTGACCTCATCTTATATGGTTCTGGTAAATCGAAGGAAAGCTGTACAAGAAAATTGTATAATGTATGGCCAGCCTTATGTTTGGCTCTGATCTCATATTGGCTATCTACCTGTCTCTGATGTATGGAAGATACTCCCTGAAAGGTAAGCAAAGTGTGGCAAGGCTTGACGATCAGCAGAGGATCACAGGCTTCAGTGATATACTTTGGTATTGTGTTTACTGGTCAAACTGCTTGTTGCATCAAATATGAGATGATTATTTTTTCACTTGCCGCATTTACTGAGCAGTATGGTTTGTGATGGGTACACTGCCAAAAGTAATCCAAATGTATTTAGTGCATTGTATACACATTGTTCTGTTTATTTATGGAAATACTTTACACTGGAAAATATTTTATCAGGTATCTCACACTGCTTCTACATTTCTGTTTTATTTATAATATACAAAGCACAATGTGTACTCTCTGATGTCCTGTCGTCTGTCCTCTACATTACACTGTAGAGAACGCTAGTGACTAGGAGGCAAGAACTGTCACGTGATTAACAACAGGTCATGTGACAGGTTTTTTTTTTTCCTCCTCCTCCTCCTCCAGGTACACTTGTTTTTCCTCCCATTAATTAGAATGAATGGAGCTTTGATTGCTTCAGGCTGGGTTCACACCATTGCGAATTGGATGCATCTCTATGGAGCCGGTTCACATATCTCTGCTGCGGCTCCAGTGTAAATTTGCACAGGGGCCCCGTGCGTCTTTTGGTCCGTTTCAGGTCCAAATTCAGACAAAAATTTGGACTGAAATTGGACCTGAAATGGTGAACGGGGACGCACAGGACCCCTGCTGGGAGCCGCATCGGTATTAGGTGTGAGCCCAGCCTCAGAGTCCCAAAGCAAATTAAGCATAATACACATTTATGAAGCACACAGCAGTGGGTTAAAACATGCTACTTTATAAATGCTACCCCCTTGTTTCACCTTTGGCCATTTGGGATGTAGGAGAGTCTATAAAGGAACTGTCAGAGAAAAGGCTTGATTGCTTCAGAATGTATAGTCACAAAATATTGTGTGTTCTAAACTTTGATCTGGTGTAACGGTTTTTATGTAAAACAGTCAAAATGATCATTGTTAGTAGCTCTGCAGCATACTTTTTCTAGGAAGAAGCAGGTTTGGAAAACTTGTATGCTAACCACAAATTTATTCCTATTGCTAAATTAGCTTAACTTAAATCCAGTCAAGATCTTTGAGCGCATAGAGGGCCAGTTCACACCACATGCAATCCAGTGCGTTTTTTTCTGCATCAAAAACACATAGAAAGTAGGTTATATGGTTTCCAATGGCATAGTTCACACCAGTACAGTCAGTTCCAGGGCTTTCCAGTTCCAGAAAAAAAATAGAACATGCTGCATTTTTCATGCACTGGACTGTACTGGAATTCAGTAAAACACATCAAAAACACACCGGAATACACTGGAACGCATAAAAAAATGCATCAAAAACACAACGGACCCCAGTACAATGAAAAAAAAAAAAAAAAAAACAGGAAAAAAGCATCTTGAATGCATCCAGAAATGCATCAAAAATGCACTGGAACGTGCCAAAAACGTGTTAACAACAAGCATGCAAAACACATCTGGAACAGATCTGTAGTGTGTTTTTGTGGTGTGAGCCAGCCCTGAGATAATTTTTTTAAATGGTCTCATATATTTTCTGTGTATTAACTTACATCTCTAATAAAGTAATTCAAGAGAAATTAACCTTGTGGACATTTCTACTCCATTACATCAAAACTAGATTTTGATTGGAATTTCATATCAAAGAATTTTGTCCCTTACCTTGCGCACTGCTTAGGTGAGAATTTGTATTGCTTGGTACCGATATTGTCAAACAACAGTAAATGTATGATAGGTATATTTGTGCTAACTTACTAAATGTGTTATAATAGTCTGGAACGTTAGCAAATAATATATCAAACCTAAAACAGATATGTATGATATATAGTTTTTTTAGAAAACAATTTCAAACAACTAGTGGATGCCTGCTAAGTACCCCTGGTTTAGCATTTGTTAAGCACTAATTCATTAGGCACTAAAATCCACATACTGTAATAATCTAAGGAACTATAAACATCCGCAGTGCAATAGTGAGATTTCTTTCCCTAATAAAGAAGGTAGTGAGAACAGTAATGAGATAATAAATTGAAACTTTCTGATTGTTCAAACAAGTGACTATGCCATACATAATACAAGGGGGAAAACACTGTATATACAGTAAGGGTAAAGCTGTATAGAATTGGGGACACTAACATACATAGGCACTGCAACTGTCCATTAGTATTCTTGGAAAGATTTGTAATTTTTATTTTAGCCAAATCTAGTATGTTCATCATAATTTGTGCTGAACAGTTACTGCAAAATATTGAAGCAATACCAATATGGCAAGTTGCTTGCTACATTTGAAATAATTTCTTTTACAGCTTTCTTTTAGCTTTGTTTTCTGACTGAACACAACAGAATTGCATTAATGGCCATATGCATTACCCAATGCAGTGATTGGAAATGCATTCAAGGAAAACAAACATTGAAATGGGAGTTTAAATATAGAGAGCATATAGTATATACCACAGTATATGCTCAGTTTAAAGACAGCTGTGGTGCTTTCTGTGTGAATGCATTTCAAGTGTTAAAAGCATGGAAAATTGCAGAGATGCAAACAGTAATTAAAGTGGGGGCTCTGTGTACTGAGGGAGAGGGGGAGCCTCATGTACTGGGGGGAGAGGGAGGAAATAGTAAGGGGAACTCTGTGTTCTGGGGGGAGAGGGAGTAGGGGAGAGATCTGTACTGGGGGAGAGGGAGGAGGTGGAGCTCTGTGTACTGAGGAGAGGAGGAGATGCTCTGTACTAAAGGGGGGGTGCTTTTTAATTAGTGTCCTTGGGGTGGAGGAGAAGCTTTGTAGTGCCGTTTCTTCGAGTGATGCCACTCATGTAGGGATACTTTTCCTTCCGGTAACACCACGACTCATGGACACTTTTTCCTTCCGGTGACACCACCGACTCAGGAACATTTTTTTCTTCCAGTAATACTACTGATGCAGAGACTTTTTTTTTGTAATTTCGGTAACACCACCAACTCAGGGACATTTTTTTTCTTTCAGTGACTCCACTGTCTAAGGGACATGTTTTCATGTCAGTGATTAAGCTGACGGAAGTTTTTTCTGCTGCCATTACTTATTTGCTTACCACAATCATTACAAACATTTTGGCCCTTGCCATTATTGACCCCGTCCCCTTCTCCATCCAAATGGGGGTGCAGGTCAAGGGGATGGGGGGGGGGCACAGTTTCCCATCTTCACCCTGGGAACTGGTTGACCTTGTTTCGGCACTGCCTGTTTGCCCTTAGTAAATCAATCGTAGTGTTGAGAAATGAAGAAGAAAAAAATGAAAACCTCTTCTACATAACAGTGTTTCTCTCACAATTTTCATATGTGTGTAAAAAAATAAATAAATAAATAACAATAAAAAAAGAAAATTATATATATAGTGTGTATATATATACTGTTTGTATATGTATATATATTTAAAATGTATATGTAGCGCTGGTAGATTTTCATCTACCGCCTATAGGTAAATTTAGTGGGTTATCTGTTTTATACATAGTCAGATTTAGCCTCTGTTCCAGTTTGGCTGAGTTGCATGTAGTTTCACACTGTGCCTGTGGGTGTCGTTGTCGCCATGGGTCGGTGTTGGAAAGGTAACACGCTGAAGCGTATGGGTGCTCTTCTGTCCTGGAGATAACTCGGTAGAGGTGGTCCTCCGAGTTGCATTCTGGGAGAGGGTATTTATGGGACAGACGCCATGTTTTAGGGTCTGTTTCGTTCCACCTGCTGGCCCTCCTGGCCGACAGGTATGTGTTAGGAATACTACCGCGTGATCCTCCGACCTGTCATGGAAGGATCATGCAGAGTGCTGGTCTGGAGAGGGGCCTGGTGACTCAGTTGGAGGATGCATCCTAAAGTTAACCTACTGCATAGTACTACCGGGTCGGCTTAAAGGTTCTAGTGCTGTGTTTGCTGTCCATCGTAAACCATTACATCCTGTGGGAGAGGATCATACGGGTTTCTATTTCCATTCAAGTCTGTGGCAGAGACTTTTGTTCGTGCTGCGTGCCGGTTGCTAAGTTAGTGAGAGAAACCTATCCGGGCGGGCAAAGATTCAACTCTAAAAGGAGAGTACATTCATCTAAAAGATTCCAATTCATAATACTACATCAAGAAAAGGTATTTGAACTTCCCTGCAACTCTTCTTCTACCTCTTTCCTGCTACTTCCTTCAGTTACTCTTTATTAAAGCATTGGAAAAGATACTCAAGTGTCTGGTGTCTACACTGTCTGGAATTAAACTCAACGGGACCCTAGACCTGGTTCTGGTGAAATTGAGGTAACAAAGGTGACGGCAACAGCCCGCTTTAAACCAGCAGCTCCACCGTGAGTTAGTGCTACATATATATTTTAAACTTGCTTTGTGATGCTTTTTGTAAAATGAGTTTCAGCATTTTCCTGTGTTCTTTTGCTAAGTATATATTAGGTTTCACTTATGATACAGCAGAAAAATGCATAGGCACAGCACAGTCATTTTGCTGAAATGTATTATGAAAGAACAAGTATACAATTATTAAATTAATATTTTAGATCATGGCTGTGAAGTTCTAATTGAAGAGAACACTTCTACTGTGCAAGGCCATAAGGACCATTAATCTTCGCTGCCACATGTTGGCTCTATGTTCAGCTGCCTCTAATATATTTTCCAATTAACAGGCGTCTCTATCTCTTCATTGTAAGTAGAATAACAAGTAAATTAAAGCAAGTGCTTTGCTTGGGTGAATTAAGAGGTGGCTAGTTGTGTTGGATATCTTCTAGATCTCCAGGCAAAACATAAAATTCTGTAATAAATGGGCAAAGTGAAAAACTACTTTCAAGTACTATAGGTCTATCAGGGATCATCTTTCCATCTTTTTCTGTCCATAACATGAAACTGTATGTAATTTCCCTTTTGTTTTATTACCTGGCTGGAGTTCTCTGTTATTCTAATCAAAAACAGAATTTTTGTCAGTTCAACTGTGCACACATATTAACCTCCCTGGCGGTATGATTCTTTCTGATTTTAGGTGCTGAAAGCGGTACAATTATTTTGCATGGAAATTTGGCGTTTTATATTGTAGGCCTGTAATTCTTAACAATAACACACTTAAATCTGTCCAAACAAGAGTCTAGTAGATATCCCGGGTATGATAAAGTTTGAAACACAAAAACATAAATTATAATATAATTTAAAAAAAATAATAATTAAAAAAAATAAAAATAAATAGTAATAAAATAAATTTCCACACGATTCACTATCGCTCAATTCTGCAAGTGTTCTAATTTACTATCGCTGTTTTCTAGCTGGTCTAAAGCCATTTTTGACGTAAAGGGACACTTTTTGGTTGCTATGGACAATCTCCAGTTTCCAGGCAGAAAGAACAGTATATGCAATATAAAACTGCATGCAGGGCATGGGCCAGAGCACTGGGGACAAATGAGATGTGAAATGATTTCATACAGTACTGTAATCTGTAAGATTACAGTACTGTATGTGTTATGCTTTTTACATTTTTTTGAATTTGCCGCCAGGCTCCACCCCCGTGCGTCGCGACGCTCGCAGGGAACGGAGCCTGGCACAGAGAGGCTTCGGAACAGGACACAGCCCGCGGACACTGCGGGGGACATCGCAGGATCCCGGGGACAAGGTAAGTAACGAGGCACCAGGATCCTGCGATGCAATCCCGAGTGTGGCTCGGGGTTACCGCTAATGGTCCTGAATTTTAACCCCGAGCCACACTCGGGAATACCGCCAGGGAGGCTACATAGAAGTTAGGTGTGCAATCACAATCCATCTAGCTGGTGATCTTCATTCAAATAATAGCACATAGACACAAGCTTGCATGTCCTACCTGTGTGCATGTCTATGTGCAGACACCACTAATTGAGGATTAAAACCTTATAGTTTCACATCCCCAATGATTTGTTGAACAGGGTATTTGCTGAGTTTTGAGGGTACCCCTAGACTGGAACATTATTTTTGTTAATAAGATTTAAACATTGTATTTGTGTTTGTAGGACCTTTTGGCCCCATTGAAACATTTCCCTAATTTTAGCCTGTGATCATAAATATGAGATGAAAAACTAACGATGATCACACTATGTACATTAAGCTGAATTGATCTGCATTGATGAATGCAGGCCTAACGCAGGGACACATACCAAGGTGTTACTTTTGACTTCAAATAAAGTAAGAAAAAGGGAAACAATGTGATGCATTATTACAATGCATTGCATCGCGGGTGCACAACACACACTAGCATGCATTATACACACCATAATGCATGCTCACTTGTTTTGATCCCAACTGATACCTGTGCTGAAGATTTCTGACCTCTTCCTCTGAAACTACTAGCTGTCTGGCTATTGTGCAGTTCCAGTGTCTTTAGGACATAGTCACTGGGCCAGAACAAGCATGTAGATTATAGTTGATTATACATTATACAGTCTGGCTGTATATTCACCTTTTGTTCTACTTTTAGCTATGTAGTGCAAGGGCTTGCCTGATTTCAGTCCTCTAGCTATGCTGGCAACTCAGTGTGCTCCCCTTCAATGATCAGACTTGTCCTGACATGCCCTGACATACCCCGCTGCGTGGCTATTTACTGAGAAGCTTAGTGTGCTGCTGCTTCTCCTCCCCCCAGCACTTATGCAGCTGAGATCATAGGGAATACGATCACTTATAAGGGAAAAAAAATGTATTTATAAAGTTTTTTTATATCTGTACAAAAATGTTTTGCATTTCATTGCTTTTTTAAACTGAATGGGTTGTTTTACAAAGTGATCGTTTACAATCACTTTAAGTCATTAAGCCAGACTGGGGGCAGATGACTTGATAATGACCACATATACAATAAAATATGGCAACTTTACAGCCAAAACTATCCTGTCCTAAGAGTTTTTAACAAACTTTTTCAGCACAGTAGTCATTTAAAGGTCCAATTGTGGTAGATGCTGGCAATTTAAACCAGCTGCAGGCTTCTTTAATTTTTAGGCCTTTAATTTCTTCCCTTTTAAATCCTAAATCCCAAATTTTGTTTTAGTTCTGGATAAAGTTGGAAAATATTCAGATTACTGTCAGGTTTTTAGTTTTATCTGTGACTTCATTAAGGAGATTGTACCTTTACTTCCTGACCATGTAATGCCATTGAGAGAAATGGTGGGTGCAGTCGTCATCTGGATAGATACACTTAACAATCAAAGACAAGCAAGCGTGTATATATATAGCAAAGTGGTCAAAACCGTACAAATACTATATCAAATAAGTATACACATCAGATGTTGGAAACATCCAGGGACAATCACCCACAGGTAAGTCTGATTAGATGCAAACAGCTGCAAAAGGCTGTGGGTGCTGTCAGACTCTCATTGCTTTGTATGGGGCTTCCCACATACAGCTATTTGCAGAAACCAAACTGCAGAAATTCATAGTCTGCAAACAAACACATGTGCTTTTTTCTCAGATAACAGCTCTTTCAGTGTGTTGACTTCTCTCAAACCCAATTTATGCTATTTTGGATGTTAGGGACACTTTACCTGGCTATAGTGGAGATTTTAAAAATGATCTTAGCTGCAGTAGAATGTTAGGCTGGGCATACACAATTATTTTTTTTTTTTGTTCAGGCTGGACGATAAAAAAAGCGAACAGATTACTCCATCCACACAATGAGGTGGATGGAAGACCCCCCCCTCCCCCACTGGGACATTGGCCGTACCTGCTGAATGAGGATATTTTTCCAAAATGTCCCTTCAGCAGAATTTGATCAAACGATTGGCTACTGTTGAGCAAGGACAGTCTCACACTGATCAAAATTCATTCTGTCCCTGCTGAACCGGTTGAAATTCCATCAGTGTATGACCAGCTTTAGGCTAGTACAAAGTAAAGAAGAATGGCAAGGTGGATTCCCACATCTTAAGAAACAAGTCTGTGGTATTTATTACACCCCTCAGATACTTTATGATATCCTAAAAATGTGGGCAATGCATATACACCAACCAGCTCTAACACAATTGCCACCCACCATAACATTATGACAACCCACCTAATATTAGGTAGGCCCCCTTTTGAAAAAAATAGCCCTGCCCCATCAAGGCAAGGACTCCAACAGACAAAGCATCACACTGCTTCCGCCGCCTTGCCATCTTCCCATATTGCATCCTGGTGCCATTTTTTTCTCCAGGTAAGTGACACACACACACCTGGCCATCCACAAGATGCAAAAGAAAAAATGTGATTCATCAGACCAGGCCACCTTCTTCCATTGTTTTGTGTTCCAGTTCTGATGCTCATATGCCCATTGCAGGTGCTTTTGGCTGTGGACATGGGTCAGTATGGGCACTCTGACTTGTCTGCAGCTATGCAGCTCCATATGCAACAAACTGCAATGCACTGTGTGTTCTGACACCTTTCTGTTGGAACCAGCTTGATCCTTTTCAGCAATCTGAGCTACAGTAGCTATTCTATTGGTTTGGAATACATGGGCCAGCGTTCGCTCCCCATGTGCATCAGTAAGCCTTGGCTGCCCATGACCTTGTTGCCGTTTTGCCAGTTTTCCTTTCTTGGACCACTTTTGGTACGTCCTGAACACTGCAGACCAGGACCCTCCCAGAAGAGCTGCAGTTATGGAGATGCTCGGACCCAGTCATCTAGCCGTTACAATCTAACCCTTGCTTAACCTTACGCTTGGCCATTTCTTTTGGTTTCAACACATCAATTTCAGGGACATGTTCACTTGCTGCCTAATATATCCAACCCATTTTCAGGTGCCATTGTAATGAGATATACAATATTATTCACTTTACCTGTCAGTAGTCATAATGTCATGGTGGCTGAGACCGATATATATATATATATATATATATATATATATATATATATATATATATATATATATATATATAAAATTTGTTTAAAATAAAATGGATTACCTAAGTACCGTTCTACTACAAAAGCTAGTAGCAATGGGAAACGTACCCCCAGTCAGCAACTGGAGCCCAAGAATACCTGCAATAATAGAATTTCAGACACCAGAGTGAATACTGTTTTTAAAGTAAAGTTGTCAGCTCCCAGACACTGGGGTTGTGATAAATAAAGGCATATCAATTATTAAAAGGCTGAAAGAGATGACACCTCTGTCCATGTAAGCAGTCATCCAGGAGCAGGTTTCAGCTAACCGTCTCCTGTTGTGCATACATCCTTATTAGACACATTCCCCTTTCTATGCCATACTGCTGCTAAATACTATCTGCATAATATAATCATGGCCCCAGCCAGGTTTAATTTTTTTAACCTGTGAGATTCTGATTTAGGATGATATAGCATCACACAACCAAACAGCATCCATCTATTAATGGCCTTACAACAATGAACAGAAATCTGAGGGCTACTATGAATTTCTGCATGTTACACATCATTATTACCTGAATAAGGCAGTAGTTAAATGCAGTAATAACATTCTTTTAACTAAATGGACAAGAGTAACCTGAAATCATGTTGGTACTATAAACTATTGAAATCAAAAACTACTATTTCTTTCTAAGTCTTTAATTAATTATTTATTTTAAAGAAACAAATAAATAATCAGATATGCATGTGTGGAGGTTTAATAGGCTTAAAAAAGGCTTATAATCCTAAAAACTCATGCAATATTCTACTGGCATAGACATTAGTCAATAATTAGATTTTTAGAATCTCCAAGAACTGATTACCAATGTGTAATTTTATGTGGGAGAATTTTTTATGAAAAATGCGATCGTTTCACAAATGCATAATTTAGCTTTATCAAAATTCTGCAGAACAACATCTCTCCGAATGTAATTATCAGTGTAGTCACAACACTTTTATAGGTTAACACTTTTAAAATGAGTCAAGTTGCCACTTAGAAAGTTAAAACAAGGTATCATAATATGGATGATTACACTATGAAAAATTATCAGCAATAATTTTATCTTCTTTTCTTGCTTTTTACTTTCTTTTTTGCTAGCTATACAGTATAGTGGGAAGTAAACTTTTATAAACTCTCCCATACGTTTTGGGGGGTTGGAACATGATATAAGCTAGAAAATGGATTATCATGACTACAAAGTGTTTTGAGCTGTCAACAGCTTTTGTTCCATCATACTATGTCCCTGTATTACATAACTATGTATGTTTCCTTTGCATTTTATTTCTTTTCATGTTTAAGTTTTGAAAAACTTTCAGTAAATACATCTTATTGGAAATACCAGGAAAAACTGAACTTGGAATAAAGAGTACACATTTCTTATGATGTACTCATTATATTTATCAGACACAGGAGGGACAGTAGTAAGTTATATTTACTTATATGTAGTTGCATTTGTATTTATTGTATCTTTTTAAGCCAATGTTGCTTTGTTATGTTATGAGTTTGTTATGATCCAGATTATTCCCTTTTGCCATGGCTTGCCCCTCAGTAACCACTCAACAAAGACCTTAAAAAGAACAGGTCACCATGGGCATGTGTAGTATAAAAGAATCTCTGCTCTTTAATTACAATGACAGTACAGCCTTGTCTTTCAGGAATTAATGATTTTTTAAAATAATTATTTGCATTCTCTTTACACTTTGTGCATGTGCGTAGGGAACCGGCTGTGAAGCCGAAAGGCTTCACTGCTGGTTTCCCTTACCAGGAATGGTGGCAGCAGCACCTGACAGCCGATCCGAAAATTGGCTGGGGTGCCGATATCGCGGGAATCCTGGACAGGTAAGTGTCCTAATATTAAAAGTCAGCAACGACAGTATTTGTAGGTGCTGTCTTTTAATTTTTTTCCTGAAGGGGCCAGAACTCTTTAAATGATGATTTGCTCTACTATAGCAATCCAGAGCATCCCGGTTTTTAGTCTTTACAGCCTGGCCATTTAAGGACTGCTCTGATAGAAAGTGGATACAAGTAAATAACTGCACATACAGCTATCCCTGAGAGGCTATAGCAAATGAGATCCAGATTTTTACAAATGCCCAGTCCTGACTCATTTTGCTTAAGGGATAGCGAAACCAAAGAACAAAAATGCAATAGACAGCAGCTTAGCAGTCTTTTTTTTTTTTTTTAACAAGGTTGGTCTTTATTAAAAAAAAAAGATGGAATACAATGTAGAGTGGATCAGAACAGTATAGTGGCCACATAATGATACATACATGACATACAGAAGGAACAAGTACATATAGTGCATATCATAAGTAGATTAACTAGTTTGTGTCATCAATAATAAGGAGGAAGAGAAGGTGGGGGGGACAAAAAAAAGGGGGGGAGCAGGAGGGGGGGGGGGGGTGGAGAAGAAGGATAAGGATCAATTGGGAAAAGAGGGGGGAGAGGGGGGGAGCCAGCGAGAACACAATACAGTGCATACAAACAGGAAAGTGTTAACTCATGTATAAAGGAGACCTCATCCAGGGTCAGTCCAAGGCTGCCACACTCTCTTGAACTTCTGAGGGCATCCTCTACTTATATAGGTCAGTTTGTACATAGGTAAGACAGCATTAACTGAGTTTTCCCATGCCCCTACCGTGGGAGGTCTATAAGAATTCCATTTTAATAAAATCTCCTTCTTGGCATAGAAGAACAGCAGTGAAACTAACAACTTTGTATATCTAGGTCTCTGGTCGTCATCATGTATGCCTAACAGAGCTTATTCTGGGGACATAGGTATCTCAAGTTGTAGACGAGCGTTAATGCCTTCCATTATGGCAGACCAGTAGAAGGATAGTCTGGGGCAAGACCAGAACATATGGATGTATGAGCTATCCGGAGACTTACAACGGGGGCAATCCGGGGACCTCTCTGGGTATATTCTGTGCAGTCTCTGAGGCGTAAGATATGTCCTATGGAAGAACTTGGCTTGTATTAATTTATCCCTAGAGGATATCACTAGTTTAAAACTTTCTTCAAAACTTTCCTCCCAAGACTCCCTATCCAGGGTAGGGATATCGGCCTCCCACCTAGACCAGAGTACATCCATCTTTGGAGAATCTTTCCGGATGAGAGTTAGGTATAGCGCAGACAGAGGCTTGGGTACGGACTCCTGGGCCAACAATTCCTCAACCGCATCAGATGTAAGATCGGGTGGAGTCGGGAACTGTGCACGGAAAGCATGTCTCAACTGATGGTACCGGAACAACGTCCACCGAGGGAGACCATTTACCCTAACCAATTCTTGGAAGGGTCGGAGAGACCCCGCTACCACAACATCTTTTAGTAATTTAATATTATACTGGGCCCAGAGCTGCGGGTCGGGGATTGTCCGAAAGTGCGGGAGGGACGGGTTTCCCCACATAGGGCAGAAAGGCGACCACCTACCTGGAGAAAGAAATCTCTTCCTGGCCAGGCCCCACACCCCAAGAGTAGTTCTGGTAGGGATCGGTAAAGAAGGGAATGCTGAGGCTCCGCGATATATCAGGTTACCCAACTCCCTGAGAGAACCCACAACAGCCGCCTCGAGGCAGACCGCAGCGTTGGCTCTAGACTGCTCCAACCACCATCTGACTGTGACCAACATGGCCGCCCAATAGTAGATCAACAGGTTGGGCAGTGCCAACCCACCACAGTCCACCGGGAGTTGTAGAGTTAATCTAGCTAATCGAGGGGAAGAGCCCCACCATAAAAAGGAACCAATGCAGCTATCCAGTTCTTTAAAAAAGGAGCAGGGTATCAGCACCGGGCAGTTCCTGAACAGATAAATGAATTTAGGAAGGTAAATCATCTTTAGGACATTAATACGTCCTAGCAAGTTAAGGGGTAGGTTAGCCCACCTAGAGCAGTGCTCCTTAAGGCGTGATACAGGTTGAATATTAAGGCGTTGGAAGGACTGGGGATCCCGTGTGACCCTAATTCCTAGATAAACAAATTCATCTACCCATCTCAATGCTGACTGAGCCGTGGATTGTCTGGCCTGCGCATCAATAGGGAACAAAATAGACTTTCCCCAATTGATCCAGATTCCAGAAAACCTTCCGAATTCGTCAAAGGCCGCTAGCTTGTAGGGAAGGACCAGCATCCTGCAGGTACAACAAGGTGTCATCTGCATATAACGATATTTTCTCCTCCAGAGGGCCAACCCTGAGCCCCTTAATATTATCAGATTCCCTGACTAGAACTGCCAGGGGTTCTAAGGCCAGCGCAAAAAGGCTTGGGGATGGAGGGCAGCCCTGGCGGGTCCCCCTCCGGAGGAGAAAGAAATCTGAGAGGGTATTATTAACCCTAATCCTTGCCCTAGGGGCTTTATATAGCAACTCTAGCCAGTGTAGAAACCTAGGTCCCACTCCAAATCTCTGCAACACCGCCCATAAGTACTCCCATTCAACTGAGTCAAAAGCCTTCTCCGCGTCCAGAGAGGCTATGACTCTTGTACCTTCATTATGATGGGGTGTGG
Source organism: Aquarana catesbeiana (assembly GCF_042186555.1). Classification (NCBI taxonomy): domain Eukaryota; kingdom Metazoa; phylum Chordata; class Amphibia; order Anura; family Ranidae; genus Aquarana; species Aquarana catesbeiana. The sequence goes on along the minus strand of NC_133326.1, from coordinate 468,369,546 downwards.
TCAAATTTAGAAACAAACGACGGATATTGATATCCGTGCCCTTACCCGGCATGAACCCGGTTTGATCTACATGAACAAGGTCCTCTATCACCCTACTGAGCCTACCAGAATCTTAGCTAACAACTTGGCATCAGCGTTAATCAGGGAAATAGGTCGATAGAAGGCACATTCTTCCGGGTCCTTACCAGGTTTGGGCACCAAGACCACTATCGCCTCGGACCAGGACTCCGGAAGGGAGTCCAGGTCAAGGGATTGTCGTAGTAATGAAGTGAACTTGGGGACCAAAAATTCTTGATACGTTGAATAGAATTCAATGGGAATTCCATCGGGCCCTGGGGATTTGCCTGACTGCATACATCCTAATGCTTCCTGCACTTCCTCAAGGGAGATATCCTTATCTAAGTCTTCTCTTTTCTCTGCTTCCAGGGAAGGGAGCGGGATCAGGTTAAGATATTCCATAAGTTCAGAGGTGTGGAAGGTTGCCCTAGAGCAGTAGAGTAAAACAAATAAACTGGCGCTCAGAGGCTATAAGGCAAATGACTATAAAAGTTAATGAAATTATAAAGTCTAAAAGCTGGATCAATCACGGTGTAATCAGGACGGTGTTGGAAGTCTTGGACAGGAGCCAGGAAACAGTCTATAAAGCAGGAGAGGATCCCTGGAGGATAAGTCATAGGTAAAACAAAACACCGGAATAAAACTTTTCTTTTCTTGTAGGAATTTGTGTGGCCAGATTCACGAAAGGCAGCTCTTCTTGTTGAGAGAAGTCAAACTCAGATCCATCCAGGTAAAAAAGAGAGAGAGGAGCGCCACTAAGTAAAATCATTTATTCACCAATATAAAAACAAAGTATTAACTTACATTTAGGAGCGGTATATAGAACAGACAGATGTGATTCCTGATAGAAGAGGGGGAAGGGAACAGTCAGTGATTCCCCGGGGATGCCTCCAAACACGACGCAGTCTGGCGGGGAGGCCAGGACGGTACACAGCCTGTCTCTGCGGGAGGACGGAGCGGCAGCCCAGGAAGCCGCTGGCAATGTTGTCAATGAGGAGAAAAAACACAACGCATTTCTGAGCATGCGCAGGGTCTGTACGGCACATGCGCGCTCCTTTATCAAGTGTTTGACACTGGTGAGTAAATGATTTTACTTAGTGGCGCTCCTCTCTCTCTTTTTTACCTAGAGCAGTAGAGTGTCTGGTAGAAATTCAGGAACCTAGCATTAATATCTGCTGAAGCTGTCAAGGTGCGACCATCTACGTAGATCCCTCACCCTGCCAATATGAGTCACGGCATGTTGTCCCTTAGCCAACCATGCCAACAGCCTCCCGTTTTTGTCCCCAAATTCAAACACCCGTTGGGCGCTATCAAGCATAGTTTTTTTGGTGAGCTCTACTCTGAGTAAGGACAGTTCCCTCTAGGTATCCTGCCAGGGAATATAGGTTCCCTGATTAGGAGATCATACATATTCAGCCTCCCTTAATCGTGCCTGTTCTTCCAGATGCCTCAGAGACTGCGCAGACCACCTCTTCTTAGCAGCAATACGAGCCATATATGAACCCCTAAGCCATGACTTGAGGGTATCCCAAACCACTAGAGGTCCAGCGAAGCCCGCGTTCCCAATCCAAAAGTTACACAGTTCCTCTGGCATCTCCTCCTGTATATCCGGATCCATAATCCAGTATTTGGACAGCCTCCAAATTCCGACACTCACCTCCTCAGAGAGCCTAAATGTGACAGATACTGGAGCATGATCCGAGATTCCGCGCGAGAGAATCTCCGCAGAGACCACTCTACGAAGTAAAGCCGCTGAGGCAAAAGTCAGGTCAATGCGGGACAAGGTCCAGTATGTGGTGGATAGGCACGTGTATTCCCTGTCAGAGGGGTGAAAATTACGCCAAACGTCTGTCATGTGGAATGTGGAGGCCCAGCGGGATAACCCCAGCTGCAGTGGACCGGAAGCATGGAGTCTGTCCATAGCTGGAGAGGGAGCCATATTAAAGTCACCAGTGAATAATACATTCTCGACATTATAAAGTGTAACCTGCTGCATCAGCACATGAAGCACATCTATATCGGCTGGGGGGGGCAGGTACAGACCCACAATCACCACGGGAATCTCCAAAATCAGGGCGTGAAGGATCACATATCTACCCCCCGAGTCGATTTTAACATCCAGGAGCTGAAAAGGCAGGGATTTGTGCACTAATACACTAACGCCTCTGGCGTAATTAGAGTAAGGTGCGTGGTAATGAGCACCCAGCACCCACCCAGCTTCCTCAGATAATTGCGTACCAGAGAGCGCTTTATAGCGGAATTAAGACCCCGCACATTCCACGTCACCACTAAGCATGTAGCCATGATGAGGGGGATGTAAATATCTGCAACAGGGCTGCGAACAGAGGCGACACGAACCGGAGCGGCCAAAATAGGCCGCCCGAGACCACAACCACCACACAGCCCTGCAACAGGGCATTTAAATGAGCAAAGCCATAAGGGCCAGTAATACATTTAACCCTCATTATCAATGAAAGACCAACATTAAACATGTAACTGAAATAGAACCATAACACCCAACATAGGTTAGCAAGTGCCAACTTCCCCCTCCCCCCACCCCGTGCACCTTGGAACAGTGAGGAGCACTTAAATCCCAGAAAACCCATAGTGAAGGGACCATAGCTAACAAGATGGGGTTGTGCGACCGAAAACAGATGTTACTCCATTACCGATAGCAGGAAGTCCAGGCGTGAGTAAACATAGGGAGACTCATCCCTGAGCAATGGAGTAGTATAGTTGAAAAAATAAAAGAAAAAACTGATATTCACCTGCCTGAGCAGGGGCTCACACTTATTAGACTGCTGCAATGTACAACATATTTAATATGGAAGAGTATCAGTGTGTAGACTTCCAGGAAGGGCCATTTAGGAGTAAATAGGGATCCCAATCACAGATCTACGAACCGGATCTGTATCCCGGTGACAGTACCACTCCCTATATCTTGATGGGTATATGTACAGAACAGTCCTGAGACAGAGTGGGTTATGCTCACCCCGTGCATCTGCTCAATAAAGATCCTCTAACAACGGTATCAGGGTATATAGGACAAGAACAGGATATATATATATATATATAGAGAGAACCTACTTGGGGCTTCACACCCAATAACAGCAAAAAGCAAGGCCGATCCCAGCCATATAATGTATAGACGACAAATGGTCCCCCCAGCAGGCAGCCGCATCTTTAGGATTGGTGAAGAAGCGGACCGTCTCACCGTCCACCACCCAGAGCTTTGCGGGGAACAGGATACTGTATTTCACTCCTCTCCTCCTTAGGTCAGCCTTGACATCATCGAAGGAGCGGCGCTGCCACTGGGTCTCCATGGTGTAGTCCGGGAACAGGAGAAGTTTAACGTTCCGGTAGGGTAATTCACCCGCAGCCAGAGAGGTCCTCAACAGCTCATCCCTATCCCGAAAGTTCAATAACCGGAGAATGAGAGTGCGGGGAGGGGCTCCTTCTGGTCCGGGTCTAGGCGGGAAACGGTGCGCTCTCTCAACCGCGAAGTAAGGGGAGAGCTGTGCAGATGGTAGCAGGGAACGCAGCAAGTCCTCCGTGAATAGGGCCGGTGATCTCCCCTCCACACCCTCTGGGAGACCCACAATAAGTAGATTATTCCGCCTGCTGCAGTTCTCTGCGTCCTCCGCTCTGTATTCAAGAGCCTTAACCTTCGTTTGGAGGGTGCGGATGGAAGCTGCATGGTCTGTTACCGTGTCCTCCACCGTTCCCACGCATCGCTCAGCCTCCGACACTCTGGACCTAATTTTATCAAAGTCCTGCCTCAGTAAGCCCACATCCAGCTGGACCTCCTCTATTTTAGAGGCCAAAGCAGATTGGCATGTGGTGACAGCAGCTTGGCACGAGGTAATGGCTGCCATGATCTCAGGTATACCCGGATTAGCAGCGAGGAGATCCGCAGCTTACCAGTCTTTAGATGTGATGGCTGCATTTGTTTTCTTTTTTTGGCTAAATACATTTTCAGCAAGTTCTGAAAATATCCACTGATCTTGCCAGAAATGCAGTGCCCTTGTATCTGGGTATGAACAGAGGAGATGCACAAAGGCAGCACAACCTGGGTGGCAACCACAGCTTCTTATTTAGACATCGTGCTGAAGTGACCCACTGACAGAAATGTGGAATTCAGAGGATTACCAGGTGAAAATAAGCCTGAAAAAACAAATACAGCTTCCACATCTAAGGACTGGTGAGCTGCGAAATATTTCATTTAATGCTGAATTCCAATTAGCTATAAAAGACAAATATTAATGCAACTCTGTATTCATTAATACATCCTTAAATGCATTTTTTAAATTTTACAAAAACTAGCTAAATGTGACTTAGTATCAGCCTCTTGCAGCCCCTGTACAGCAATGCTCAGACTGGGGAAGGGAGGAGCACCACAGCATCCAATCAGTTGTTCTAAAGTGCAAGGAGTGCGCTGATAGGAGAGCAAAATGACATGAGAGATGAGCTCATCATTCTGTTGCTTTTCCAGTCACTGCCCAGTGTTACTAAACTTCCGCAGAAGAAAAGGTTTTCTACCCTGCCAGACAGGGATGTTCTGTGTAAGAAGTACTGTGTAAATCTCAGGACTGGATGTGTTCGAGGACATGTACCCACATCCACACCCACAAGAATGTCAAATTTGGGAGGAGTGGCATATCCATGCAGCTGCTGCATCCCACTTGACATGAATGGGACTGCACAGAAAACCTGTATGTATGCCTAAGTATACCCGTGTGAACAAGCCCTTATATGTATCTATTCTGTGCATTTAGCTGTATGCTTGTAGTTCAGCTTTGACCACTAGCCGACCTGCCACCGTCATTATACTGCGGCAGGTTGGTTCTCCTGCACAAATCGACATAGCTGTATGTCGAGCCTTTAAATCACCTTAGCAGCTGCACGTGCACTCGCTGCGTGACGTAGGAGCTGATGCATGTGCCTGGTGGCCGCGATGTCCGCCGGGCACGCGGGATTGCTCCTGACAGAGAGAGAACGGGGCAATCTGTCAATGTAAACAGAAAGATCCCCCGTTCTGTCAGGGAGAGGATAGAGATCTGCTTTTTCTAGTTAATAGAAACAGTGATGTCTCTCTACTCCCAGTCTTTACACTGCCCCCAAAGTTAGAAACACCACCCTAGGACACACTTAACCCCTTGATCGCCCCATAGTGTTAACCCCTTCCCTGTCAGTGACATTTATACAGTAATCAGTGGCTATTTTTAGCTCTGATCGCTGTATAAATGTCAGTGGTCCCAAAAATGTGTCAAAAGTGTCCGATCTGTCGGCCGCAATGTCGCAGTCCCGATAAAAATCGCAGATTGCTGCCATTACTAGTAAAAAATTTAATAATAATAAAAATGCCATAAATCTATCCCCTATTTTGTAGACACTATAACTTTTGCGCAAACCAATCAATATACGCTTATTGGGGTTTTTTTTACCAAAAATATGCGGCAGAATAAAAATTGGCCTACATTTTTTATTGGGTGTGTTTTATAGCAGAAAATAAAAAATATTGTTTTTATTCAAAATTGACGGTCTTTTTTGTGTATAGCACAAAAAATAAAAACCGCAGAGGTGATCAAATACCACCAAAAGAAATCTCTATTTGTGGGAAAAAAAAGGACATCAATTTTGTTTGGTTACAGTGTCGCACGACCATACAATTGTCAGTTAAAGCGACGCAGTGTCGTATCGCAAAAAATGGCCTGGTCAGTAATCGGGCAAATCCTTCCGGGGCTGAAGTGGTTAACCAGGACCAGCAATAAAATAGCAAGGATATGCATGAATGCATGAATGTGAGAGATGACATCACTAAGGGAGCAAGGGAGGAGGTGGAATCCTTATGGGTAGAGCTCCAAAGGGATGAAACTAAGGGAAAAGTAATATGCTATAGACCCTCCTATCACAATTTGTACTAGTGGCAAGGATGGGAAGTGTCATCATAATTGGGGATTTTAATTATCCAGACATAGACTGGGTGGAAGGAACCGCGCTTTCATCCAAGGCTCGCCAGTTGCTAAATGTCTTACAGGACAATTTCATGGGTCAGATGGTAGACGCACCAACTAGAAACAAAGCGTTACCAGACCTACGGATTACCAACAATACAGACCTGATCACAGATGTGGAAATACGGGGCAATTTAGGAAACAGTAATCACAGGTCAATTAGCTTCAGTATAAATCACACAAATAGGAAACATAATGGGAATACAAAGACACTGAATTTCAAAAGAGCCAACTTCCCTAAACTACGAACCTTGCTATAAGATATTAATTGGGATAAAATCTTAGGAGCAATGAACACGGAGGAGAGATGGGTTTGCTTTAAGAGCATATTAAATAAGGGCATTAGCCAGTGCATCCCATTGGGAAATAAATTTAAAAGAGCGAATAAGAGACTTGAAAAACACTTGAAAAACTTAACATTAATAAGTCACCGGGACCAGATGGCTTGCACCCGAGGGTCCTTAGGGAACTCAGTCAAGTAATTGCCAGACGGTTGTTCCTAATTTTTACTGACAGTCTACTGACTGGAATGGTTCCAGCTGATTGGAGAAAAGCCAATGTAACACCAATATTTAAAAAAGGGACAAAATACATCCCTGGGAATTACAGACCAGTTAGCCTCACATCAATAGTATGCAAGCTCTTGGAGGGGGTGATAAGGGTTTATATACAAGATTTTAGTAATGAAAACAATATCATTAGCGGTAATCAGCATGGATTCATGAAGAATCAATCTTGCCAAACCAATCTATTAATCTTCTATGAGAAGTTGAGCTGCCATCTAAATAAAGCTAGGCCCGTGTATCTGGATTTTGCAAAAGCATTTGACACAGTTCCCCATAAATGTTTACTGTACAAAGTAATGTTTGTTGGCATGGACCAATGGGTGAGTACATGGATTGAAAACTGGTTACAAGGGCGAGTTCAGATGGTAGTGATAAATGGGGAGTACTCGGAATGGTCAGGGGGTGAAAAGTGGGGTCCCCCAGGGTTCTGTTCTGGGACCAATCCTATTTAATTTGTTCATATACGACCTGGAGGATGGGATAAACAGTTCAATCTCTGTATTTGCAGACAATACTAAGTTAAGCAGGGCAATAACTTCTCTGCAGGATGTGGAAACCTTGCAAATAGATCTGAACAAATTAATGGGGTGGGCAACTACATGGCAAATGAGGTTTAATATGGAAAAATGTAAAATAATGCATTTGGGTGGCAAAAATATGAATGCAATCTATACACTGGGGGGAGAACCTCTGGGGGAATCAAGGATGGAAAAGGACCTGGGGGTCCTAGTAGATGATAGGCTCAGCAATGGTATGCAATGCCAAGCTGCTGCAAACAGAATATTGGTATGCATTAAAAAGGGGATTAACGCAAGAGATAAAACAATAATTCTCCCACTCTGCAAGACTCTGGTACTGCTGCACCTGCAGTATGCTGTCCAGTTCTGGACACCTGTCCTCAGGAAGCATGTGTTGGTAATGGAGCGAGTACAGAGAAGGGCAACAAAACGAATAAAGGGACTGGAGGATATTGGTTATGAAGAAAGGTTAATAGCACTGAACTTATTCTCTCTGGAGAAGAGACACTTGAAAAGGGATATGATTTCAATTTACAAATACCATACTGGTGACCGCACAATAGGGATAAAACTTTTACGCGAAAGGGAGTTTAATAAGACATGTGGCCACTCATTAAAATTAGAAGAAAAGAGATTTAACCTAAAACTGCGTAGAGGGTTCTTTACTGTAAGAGCAGTAAGGATGTGTAATTCCCTTCCACAGGCGGTGGTTTCAGCGGGGAGCATCGATGGTTTAAAAAAACGATTAGATAAGCACCTGAACGGCCACAACATACAGGGATATACAATCTAATACTGACATATAATCACACACATAGGTTAGACTTGATGAACTTGTGTCTTTTTTCAATCTCACCTACAATGTAACTACAGTGTCTCACAAAAGTGAGCACACCTCTTAAATTTTTGGTAATATTTTATTTTATCTTTTCATGTGACAACACTGAAGAAATGACACTTTGCTACAATGTAAAGTTGTGAGTGTACAACTTGTATAACAGTGTTAATTTGCTGTCCCCTCAAAATAACTCAACACACAGCCATTAATGTCTAAACCACTGGCAACAAAAGTGAGTACACTACTAAGTGAAAATGTCCAAATTGGGCACAATTAGCTATTTTCCTTCCCCAGTGTCACGTGACTCCTTAGTGTTATATGGTCTATGGGGAGCTGGTGTGTTAAATTTAGTGTTTTCGCTCTCACTCTCTCATACTGGTTACTGGAAGTTCAACATGACACCTCATGACTAAGAACTCTTTGAGGATCTGAAAAAAAGAATTTATGTTGCTCTAAATAAAGATGGCCTAGGCTATAAGACGATTGCCAAGACCCTGAAACTGAGCTGCAGCACGGTGGCCAAGACCATACAATGGTTTAATGGGAAAGGTTCCACTCAGAACAGGCCTCGCCATGGTCGACCAAAGAAGTTAAGTTCACGTGCTCAGCATCATATCCAGAGATTGTCTTTGGGAAATAGACGTATGAGTGCTGCCAGCATTGCTCCAGAGTTTGAAGGGGTGGGAGGGTCAGCCTGTCGGTCAGGTGTGGGGGGTTGGCATGCTCAGACCATACGCCACACACTGCATCAAATTGGTCTGCATGGCTGTCATCCCAGAAGGAAGCCTCTGCTAAACATGGTGCACAAGAAAGCCTGCAAAAAGTTTGCTGAAGACAAGCAGACTAAGGACATGGATTACTGGAACCATGTCCTGTGGTCTGATGAGACCAAGATAAGCTTATTTGGTTCAGATGGTGTCAAGCGTGTGTGGCGACAACCAGGTGAGGAGTAAAAAGACAAGTGTGTCTTGTCTACAGTCAAGCATGGTGGTGGGAGTGTCATGGTCTGGGGCTGAATGAAAGCTGCCATCACTTGGGAGCTACAGTTCATTGAGGGAGCCATGAATGCCAACATGTACTGTGACATACTGAAGCAGAGCAAGATCCCCTCCCTTCAGAGACTGGACCGCAGGGCAGTATTCCAAAATAGTAACGACCCCAAACACACCTTCAAGACGACCACTGCCTTGCTAAAGAAACTGAGGGTAAAGGTGATGGACTGGCCAAGCATGTCTCCAGACCTAAACCCTATTGAGCATCTGTGGGGCCTCCTCAAATGGAAGGTGGAGGAGTGCAAGGTCTCTACCCTCCACCAGCTCTCTGATGTCGTCATGGAGGAGTGGAAGAGGACTCCAGTGGCAACCTGTGAAGCTCTGGTGAACTAAATGCCCAAGAGGGTTAAGGTAGTGCTTGAAAATAATGGTGGCCATACAAAATATTGACACTTTGGGCCCAATTTGGACATTTTCACTTTTGTACTCACTTTTGTTGCCATCGGTTTAGACATTAATAGCTGTGTGTTGAGTTATTTTGAGGGGAAAGTGAATTGGCACTGTTATACAAGTTGTACACTCACTACTTTACATTGTAGCAAAGTGTCTTTTCTCCAGTGTTGCCACATGAAAAGATATAATAAAATATTTACAAAAATGTGAGGGGTGTACTCACTTTTGTGAGATACTGTATACAAAAGAATCACCCCCTTTAAAATAATCACATTTTATTGCTTTTTAGCCTGAAATTAACACACACACAGTTTTTGTTTTATCCAGCTGTATTTACTCAGTGCAACTTATAACATCCAAGTGAAAGATATAACACCATGTCAGAAAAAGCAAAAACAATTTCAAAAACAGATTCACTGAGTTGAAAAAAGGATCACCCACTTGTGTCAGTATTTTGTTGAACCACCTTTTGCTTTAATTATAGCCTTTAGTCTGTTGGGATATGTCTCTACTAACTTTGCACATCTAGAGTTTGCAATATTTGCCCACTCTTCTTTGCAGAATTGATCAAGTCTTCATGTCATTCCACAGATTTTCTATGGGGTTTAAGTCCGGGCTCTCACTACGCCATGCAAGAACATTCACCTTTTTCTCCTTCGACCACTGTGTGGTCATTTTTGCTGTGTACTTTAGGTCATTGTCATGTTGGAAGGTAAGCCTTCTTCCCATTGACAACTTTCTGGCAGAAGGCAGCAGATTTTCTTTAAGAATTTGACAGTATTTTGCCCTATCCATTTTTCTTTCTATCCAGTACTCCAGTCCCTGCTGCAGAGAAACACCCCCATAACAGGATATTACCACCTCCATGCTTTACTATGGGGATGGTGTTATTTGAATGCTGAGACGTATCCTTTGGTGTTGAGGCCAAATAATACAATTTTAGTCTCATCTGATCATAACACCTTTTCCCGTGTGGCTTCAGAATCTTCAAGCTGCATTTTGGCAAGCCTAAGGTCGTGACTGCATGTGGCCTTTCCTGAAGAGTGGCTTTTTTCTTGCAACCCTCCCACACAAGCCACATTTGTGGAGAATTTGTGATATTGTGGTCACATGCACACAATGACCACTCTTTGTCATAAATTCCTGCAACTGCTTCAGAGTTGCTGTAGGCCTCTTGGTAGCCTCTCTGAACAGTTTCCTTCTGGCTCTTTCATCCAATTTGGAACAACGTCCTGATCCAGGGAGGGTCTGTGTTGTACCTAATACCTTCTAATTTTTAATAATAAACTTTACTGTGCTTTTAGGCATTGATAAAGTCTTTGACATTTTTTTGTATCCATCTCCTGACTGGCGCCTGTCCACAAATGTATTCTTTTGACAGTGACCTGCCACCCATAATTGATTGTTTGCTTCAGTTACACTACCAGGGACTGAAATGCTCCAGGAAAGCTCTTTTCATTATGAGCTAATCAAAATGACCACAGCTGATCACAGTTTAAAGTCAAATTGCTCTGTGTGCCATAGAGAAGGTGATTAGCTATGTTTAATTTACTTTACAAGTCATATTTTAGGAGGGAGGTGATCCTTTTTCCAACTCAGTGATTCTGTTTTTTATTTTATTTATTTTTTTCTGACATGCTGGTATTATATTTTTCACTTGGATGTAATAACTTGCACTGAGTAAATACAGCTGGATAAAACAAAAACTATGTCTGTCTTAATTTCAAGCTGCAAAGCAATAAAACATGATTATTTTAAAGGGGGATGATTCTTTTCTATACCCACTGTAGCAAGAAAAAGTTGTTTTCTATCGATTGCTTAGGACATGGGTCTTCAAACTATGGCCCTCCAGTTGTTCAAGAACTACAATTCCCATCTTGCCTAGTCATGTCTGTGAATGTCAGAGTTTTACAATGCCTCATGGGATGTGTAGTTCTGTAACAGCTGGAGGGCCGTAGTTTGAAGATCCCTGGCTTAGGACATGTGTAGGTCCACTACTTATCAAGTTCATTTTGGAGTTTGGAGATTCTAATAAACACACCACCTCCTTTAAATAGAACAGAAAAGTATATACCCAGAGAGCAAAAAAATGAGTTTAAAGGTGCAAGAAAATCAATCAAAATCAAAATTACAAAAAAATATAAATTTTTATTACATAGATAGTATAAAACTATTTATAACATTTGGGCCAAATCAACCCAATGGTCAAGATACAAAAGTGTGATTGCCTCTACATGTTTCACCACAAACGTGGCTTCTTCTGGAGCTTTTGTAGGACCTTGGTATTAATACATTACCACCTTTTAAAATGATCACGGTTCTAAATGATCCCCTAGACCCACCAAGAGGTTCAATGGGGAACGTCTGTGCCACAAAAAATGAGGGAAGAATGATTGCCCTATAGTCACACCTGAGCACTCCCCTCTTTTAATTTGCCACTGTTCCTTAGCTCAGTGTCAATATGACACCTCTTTAACCAGGCAAGATTAAAAGACTTTATTCAATCTATCGCAAGGGATTGACCCTTTTAAACAGGTTATGGAGCCTTGCTGGTAACAGGGTGGATGGTCACAGCCATAGGTCCACTACTGTTCGGGTTCTATAGCAATGCTTCTAAATGCCTCTCATGAGTCAGAGGCACTACTCTGCATAGAATACTGATTTTCACTTGTGAGTTAGAAAAGACTAATGTCCAGTCAGCTCTTTCTGTTGGCTTGCAAAGCAATGCCAGGCTGTTTAGGAGATATTGTGACTCCAGTGTTTTATGGACCTTTCCACAGACTTCCGCCCAGTTGGATACTCTAATGTGAGAATTTAATGAACATTCAAAGAAAGTGCCAAGGCCACTCCCACTGGCCTCTCTAAGTTTTCAGGAGAATTTGATATAGTCCAAGATTTTCCTGAAAAAAATGAACTTGTAAATGCCATGATAGCATTGTTAAATTAACCACATTGTAAATTAGTATTATTGTTTTTTTTTTAATTAGCCTGCTTGTATTAAACGGTGTATTCTAGGAAGCATCTCGTAGTTATAACTAGGGAAAAAAACTGTAAGGTACCCACAATAAGATACAATGCCCATAAAATGTTCATGCCCGCATGCATGACTGAAATCTACACTTTGTCCAATGCTTCCAATGGAATACTTTTGTGCTTGTGTCAACTTTTTTTTTTTATTTATATTTTAGGTGAGAATGCATTTAACAATGTCAGGAGCTGCAACATTTGGCCAAAGATAGAATTGAAAATGACAATATACAGTTCTCAAAAAATGGTTCAAAAGTAAACTAGTAGAACAGGGCCTAGAAAGGAGTCACAGTGAGCACCACCAGGATGCTTGTGCCAGCTTTTAACTAAGTTGTTTGACATCCTCAGCCAACACAGTTAGCATGTAATTTTGGCTTCTCTTGTACGGTTTGTGTTGCCTTTCCATAAACCAATGGCTGATTGTTAAATGCCGAATTCTCAATGAACAAATAGTCTATTAATTGTGTCTTTTTCGCTGATATTCCTGTGTTTTGTGCGGACCCTTTCAGCTCTACTTTAATGAAATAGCAAAGCTTGCTGTAGCCTGCAGAAATCACAAAGCTTGCGTACATTCTTTTAGGTTATGCTCCAGAACAGTGCAGAGTTGGTTCTGGAGCCAATATATAAATTATATTTTTCTACTTTGTTTAGCAAAGTATGGTCATATACTGTATACAGTTGTTGTCTAGTGTGCTTCATAACTACAGATTTCTTTACTACTTGTCTGCTTCAGATTATGAACCATTACAAAATTGTCACCAAGAAATCTCTTTTCAGAACTGCAGCTTGTCTCAAATTCAAAGAGACAGTTCAACCAGAATAAAAGTTTATGTCAAGCAGGTTAAAAAAAAAAAATATGCCGTGCATCTCTTCAATACTTGCACATTTCCCCATGTTTTAATTCTTTATAGGTATTCCATGAAAAATGGAAGGTCTTCTTTCCTGCCAGTAATACACGACCCAAATAAAAATTAGCTGCAAAAAAAACCAAACTTTCAAAATAAAAAATGTTATAAAAAAGATAAAAAAAATACTCGCCCCTGGCTTTGATGTTCGCAGGAGGCCACTACTGCTACTTCCTGGGATAGTTGGGCTCTCAACATCATATGAGAATGCGCCCCAGCCCATTACAAAATTTTGAATGCTCAGAAGTCAGCAGTGAGGTCACCCGCAGTTCCTGGAAGTGTTGACAGCTGGGACTGAAGTGAATATTTTTATCTTTGTTTTTAAATTTATTTTTTGCAGCTAATTTTGTTTGTGCCACAGGTGGCTGTCAGGAAAGTGGGCTATCTATTTACATGGAAGGTCCACTTTGAAGACCCTGCAAGTAAAGAAAAGTACCTGTTGATCTGACAGGAATGCATTCAACTCCTAAATCCTGTTGTGGGCTGACAACACACAGCCTTTTTGTGAGTGGTGTCAGCCCTGCCAACTTCTAAGCGGTATCAGCCCTTCCCTGTGTTCTTTTGCAAACTACCTTAAACTGTGCCACTCTTCCCTCTCTATAACATACCATAAATGCTAATCATTCTGTAGTCAAAAGATAACAAATAGAAGGGCAAATTACAGGACAACTCTAAATTTCTGACAAGATTAAAATGTATTTTTTGCATACATTGAACAGAAGTAACACAACACTTTCAATGCTTTATTCAACAAATCTAAAGGTAGCAAAATAGAAGATCATTGTTATGGGTTACCTACACTTTAATGCGAGCCAAGTCACCATAAAACTTCTCAGACCTCACTGCATTGGCATTTTTTCAGTCTCACATAAAATATACTGATACAAGATTATGCAATAGTTGACTATTGAATGTCCCTGTGACCTTTATAGAAAAATATATTTATTATACAGTACTGTGCAAAAATTTTAGGCAGGTGTAAAAAATGCTGTAACTTAAGAATGCTTTCAGAAATAGAAGTGTTAATAGTTTATTTTTATCAATTAACAAAATTAGTAAAAAAAGAAAGTAAATGAACATAAGAGAAATCCAAATCAAATCAATATTTGATGCGACTCCCCTTTCCCTTCAAAACAGCATTGGTTAGTCTAGGTACACTTGCACACAGTTTTTTTAAGGAACTCAGCAGGTAGGTTGTTCCAAATATCTTGGAGAACTGACCACAGATCTGTGGATGTAGGCTGCCTCAAATCCTTCTGCTTCTTCATGTAATGCCAGAAAGGCTTTATGATGTTAAGATCAGGGCTCTGTGGTGGCCAAACCATCACTTCCAGGACTCCTTGTTCTTTTCTATGCTAAAGATAGTTCTTAATGACATTGGCTGTATGTTTGAGGTCATTGTCCTGCTGCAGAATACATTTGGGGCCTATCACAGGCCTCCCTGATGGTATGGCATGATGGATAAGTATCTGCCTGTATCTCTCAACATTGAGGACACCATCCATCCTGACCAAATCTCCAACTCCATTTGCAGAAATGCAGCCCCAAACTTGCAGGGAACCTCCCCCATGCTTCACTGTTACCTGCAGACACTCATTTTTGTACTGCTCTTCACCCCTTTGCAAACGAACTGCCTCCTGCTATAGCCAAATATTTCAAATTTTAACTCATCGGTCCAGAGCACCTGCTGCCATTTTTCTGCACCCCAGTTCCTATGTTTTTGTGCATAGTTTAGTCATTTAGCCTTGTTTCCACATCAGTGGTATGGCTTTTTGGTATGGCCACTTTTGGCCAGACTTCTCTGGACAGTAGATGGGTATACCTGGGTCCCACTGGTTTCTACCAGTTCTGTGCTGATGGCACTGCTGGACATCTTCCGATGTCGAAGGGAAGTAAGCATGATGTGTCTTCCATCTGCGGCATTAAGTTTCCTTAACCGACCACTGCGTCCATGGTCTTCAACATTGCCCATTTCTGTGTGCTTCTTCAAAAGAGCTTGAACTGCACATCTTGAAACCCCAGTCTGTTTTTAAATCTTTGCCTGGGAGAGACCTAGCTGATGCCGTACAACTTCTTTGTGTCAGCCAATGTCATTAAAAACTATCTTTAGTGTAAAGAAGAACAAGGAGCCCTGAAAGTGATGGTTTGGCCCCCACAGAAAGCTGTTCTCAACATCATCGAGTCTGTATGGGATAACATGAAGAGACAGAAGTATTTGAGGCAACCTACATCCACAGAAGATTCTGTGGTTAGTTCTCCAAGATTTTTGGAACAACCTACCTGCCGAGTTCCTTCAAAAACTGTGTGCAAGCTTACCTAGAAGAATTTATGCTGTTTTGATGGCAAAGGGTGGTCTCCCCAAATATTAATTTGATTTGAATTTTTCTTTTGTTAATTTTTTTTTCACTCATTTTGTTAATTGATAAAAATAAACTATTACCACTTCTATTTCTGAAAGCTTTCTTCATTTACAGCATTTTTTCATACCTGCCTAAAACTTTTGCACAGTACAGTATATGTCAGTGTTTTTAAACAGTTGTCTAGATAGTCCATCTTGTTGAATGCTTTTAATCAGCTGAAGAATAGCAGTAGCCAACATGATACTGAAAATGCCTGCTTCACCAGTACTCTTCACATAGCGTTTCAGGTTCTTGCACACTCACTTCTTGCAAACACTGCAAAGGGGATCTCATTCTCCCTGTTGCAACTTTTATTTTATTTTAAATTTCATGTGTAATAATAAAACTCCTCATGATCCGTAAGAGGTGAATTTGAGAGCACAAATGGACCTGGAAACTTCCAAGAAATATAAGACACCAGTTGGTTCAAAAAATTTACCTATAGCTCAATGTCTGTTTTAAGTAGACCGCCGTGGCAGCAGAACATGTGGTCAAGGGTAGGACCTGAGTTCAGGCACATCCACTGGTTGGTCATCTCTACCTGATAGTTGTCCTTTTACAGAGATCACCTGCATCACTGCTGCATTCATATTGAGATAGAAATAGCAAGAGAAATTTTGGATTTGCTGATAGTTGTATGGCTAACATTTCTTAGAAGCTTATTTCATAAGACATTTGGGAGGTATTTTGTGTTTACCAAAAGGTTTAGGCCTTTTTACTACAATCATAACGTATGGATTTTTGGACAGAGAAGAGTTAACATTAAGAGTTATTTTTACAGTAAGCTACAGTTTCCCGCTGCACAGCTGAAAAGCTTTTTGACTCACCAATCAGCTTACTTTGGCAAATGTGTGGGCAAACACACAGGCACTCCGCTAAACCCTGAAAAATTGCATTTGTACACTATAATCCACCAGATAAGAGCCTTCATTTTCTTGATTAAATCCTCTGTGCTGTTAGCAGTGTGACTCGAAATAATACCTTCCTCTAAGTGTTATTCTTAAATCATAGCTATATAGCATATGTGCTTTTATTTTACCAGATTGCCAGCTTGACCCAGTTAATCTGATTGTCTTCATTTATAGCTCGATGTGAAAACAACAGATATTTTCTTCTGGTGTAAAGGATTTTACGGTTCATGATTTTTATTGGCAATGTATTCATTTGTAAGTTGATACTGGTCAGATTCGGAGAAGAGAGATAAAATATAAAACTGGTCTTATTCGGTAGCCCAAATGTATTGTGGGTTTTACGATTTCTGTTTAGCATTGCTGACCATACAGAGAGGAAATCAATATGTAAAGGGAAAAAAATACCTTAACAGCATTATCTGCTCTGAGCTTTGCTTAGTCATCAAACTGTTGGGATCAAATAGCTTTTATTTAATGGGTATGAAGCATGACCATATGGTCAATGTCAAACTAGTCATAACAGTAAATCCAGGAGTATGGGGCCACTGCATATTCATTCCAAGATCAAATTCTATGACAGTGTAGGCCTCATTCCATCATCCAACCAAAGCTTGATTAGTAACATCCAGAAATCGCCCACTTTGTTGCCAGACCATTTACTTCCACAACAATCATTCCATAAGTCTTTATTTGCATCTAACAGATTTTAGACAAAGTGAAAAGGTGAGGGGAGGGCCAGGGGAGCTGGACCAGCACAGATACTATTTAGACATTCTCAGAAGAGGAGATGACTATAACATGTAGGGATGGAGGGAATTGTGCTAGGGAATTGACTCTTCCTGAAGAAATCAATTTTAATAGCAAATTCAGAGGTACGTTGTAAGTGAATTAAAATGATTTATGTAAAGGAAAATCATGGCAAGTAAGCATTTAAAAAATTATTGTATTTCTATGCAGCTCTGTGATCTAGGCCCCCCTGCACAACACAACTAGGACCTCTACTTCAGCACAGAGGCGTAACTAGAACCTTCAGGGCCCCGGTGCAAGTACCCATGAAGGGTCCCACTGGCAACCTACCAGGGCCCTTCCCACTGATCTCAGGAGCCATTTACTCCCAATATGGAACCCTTTGTTACGGTCCTGCAGCATAATAGCATCATTTTTATTTTTTTAATACATTTTTTTTAATATACATATTTTTAGGACCCCTGTGGTGAAATATCAGGTGTCTAAACAGACAGAGAAAGGGACTGAGGACAGGCTCTTCAGTCCCTTTTTTCTGCAGCTTCAGCAGCACAGAAAGAATAAACAGGAATAGTTCTGTACAGAGCTTCCCGTTCATTCATAAACAGAGTTTACTGTGCCTCAGTTATGAATGAAAAAAGACAATGTCAGTGATCGGTACCGATCAGCGATCACTGACTCTATTCATATAGACGAGGAAGAGCCCGGTAAGTGACACATTTACCGGCCCGTTCCTTGCTCTGCAGCAGGTCATCCTTCTGCTCACTTTGTCCCCTCCTCCAGTCAGATAGTTCACTGTAAGCTCCTGTGCATGCAGTAGAGCCTCACTGGCATGCAATGTTCTCCTTTTCTCTTGTAGACTGAGTATTGATGTGCAGGGAGTTACAGGAAGCTGGCATAATGCAAATTCCATTGTATTGCATTTACAAATACATTTATTTTGTTATGAAATTCATCATTGCATTATTTGATGTTTTATATCTGCCAGTTTAGCTTTAACTCCTAAATTAGCACTTAGTTAACCCCTTATTGGAACTCCATCACTTTTATAAAAAAAAAAAAAAAAAACAATCCTGAAAAATAAAACTGTTTATATAGACCTTTCACGCTACTTGTTCCTTAATTACGTGCAGAGTGAATCCACCACAGCCTTATGTAGCAAAGGGGCATGAATGCTGATAACATCCTTAACCTAATATAGCCACATGGCTGTATTTGGACAATGTCATTGACCAAATATGACCAAATATTATGTCCATGATGTCACCAGCATCACCACCCTTAGTTATGTGACAGTTTGTCATGGGTTATGGCTGAGTTTTTTTCAAACAAAGAATGTCAGGAGTTGGGAAGCCAACAGGACTACCAACAAAGCAAGTTCATCAGGAACCGGACAAAATTTGCATAGTGTAGGGCCAGTTTAAGACTAGCTGGTCAACTGGAGTAACAGGAGTGTGGCACAAGACAGTCAGTCTAGGGGGAAAGATTTTCATTAAGCCCTTCTGATGACCCTGTACCTTGCTCTGTATTGATTAAGACAAAGATTTATGTGTGACATCATATGAGCATCATTATATACACCATATGTGTACAGAGGCTCTGGTTTGTTTTCTGCTTTGATAAAATGTATTCTGCGTGGATGTAGCTCATAGGAAAGCAACTGCAATACATCTTAGACCCACACGACAACTTTGGGCTCATCTGGGCCATATGAAGGTGTACACTAATAATCAAGAACACATCTGTATATGAACTTATCCTTATCCTCCTATGGATTACATATTTTCTTTATTACAGATATAAGGATAGGGTATAATAGAGCTCCAAATGGGTGCATATCATTCTGAATTTAAACATTTAGCAGGACTATCAAGGGCAATCCCTTTTTATAACTTGCCATGGACTTTGTCTATTGATGTATACGTATGTCTTATGGGACTTGGTCTAACAATTGTGATAATATTGTATAATATCATCCATTTATAGGTTCTCACTCCTTTGTGAAGTGTGTTTATGGATTATTTTTCATGTTGGTAAACTTTGTCTGTGATGATCTGTAATTGGTGGTTTTCATGGATGTTGCCCTAAAATGATTATCTGTTGGTGACTCTGTGGAGAACAATCAGATTCATCTTTGTTCTCCAATAATGGAGTATACAAATTGCTGCAATTCTTTCACCTGAGTATCTGCAGATTACTCTAATAACCTATACAAAGCTTAGACATTTTTCCATTAGGTATAGTGAGGCACGGAACGAGAAAGACTGAAAGGAGGGGTAGTGTAGGGCCGGGCATGACAGTGTGCCCAAGGGAGACGCGGGAAGGGTTAACAAAATAAAGAGAGAGGTAGTATGGGAGAAAGGGGCGGTAAGTTGGGAAACTTTGTGAGAAAGGGGAGTGGTAGTATTTAAAGGGGGGGAGGAGTAAAGGGGGCAGTGTGAGGAGAGTGCATCAGAGGAGGCAGTTTTTTACACACCTGCTCCTCTACAATGGCCGCCATTGAGGTGATTTTGGACAAACTCAGGAGAGCAGCTGCCAGAAGGGACCCGAGTGGCTGCAGCAATAGAGCCAGGAGAACCAGCGTCGGGTGAGACTTCTTACCGCGTGTGGAGGTCTCGGCCCAGGAGCCCGGGAGAGGATCGGTCGATCCCCCCGGGAAAAAGGAGGCAGATTCAGGCAGAAGCGGCTCCCGGGCGGTCCACGCGCCGCCGGCCGCAATTGGGAGGCGGGGCCACGGGCCAACATGGCGCCGGTTCCCTGCAAGAGGAGAGGAGAGCGCAGCACAGTAAATCCACAGCCCGGGGAGGACATCTGAGGTGTGCAGTGAGGAGGGATGAAGTGCCAGGCAGTGCCCAGACAAGGAACGCAAGAGAAGAGGAGAATGTCCGGAGGGGGCGGAGCTTAATGGCGGAGCAAGCTGCTAGTGTCAGTGCTGAAGAGGGTCGGTTGAGCACTAGCCAGAAGAGCAACAGGTCGGATGGAGGAAGGGACAAACGGGGAGGAACACAGGTGGTCAGGACAGGTCAGCGACGCCTGTCTGACGGCAGCGGGCCTTCGGGGGTGAGGAGGGCCCCATCACCAACTCACGCTACGGCCTCTGGGGTGTCACCACCCAGGCGGCTTCCCAGTCAACCAAGCGTGGAGTCTGACGATCGGTCGGAAGGAGAGGTGTCGGAGGAGGATGAGCCAGAAGTGCCAGCGAGGGAGCGCACTGCGACGGCTGTGGGAAGAGTGCCTGGTCAGCCCGGTAAGTCTAATACTTCCTTATCAATGTCTGGGGCATTACAGGATTTGACGGGGGTGCTGGGAGCAGGAGTAGTAGTGCCTGGGGTTTCTGGGTTACAGTCAGGGGGGGACCGGCCAGAACAGCAGTTGGCGGGTAACAATCCTGCCAGTGCTGGGTCTGGTCAGCAGCTGACGGTTTTCTTGCAGGGTCTGCGGGATTTAATTGGTAGGTTTGAAGGGGGACAGGGGCAGCCTCCCCAAGTGGCCCCATGGACGGCACCGGCAACGGAGTCAGGGGATGGGAGTAATGGGATTGGGGGGGTGGTGGTACCCCGGCGGTTCCTCCCACCAGTCAATCAGGGGCTGGAGTCGTTGCGGAAGAGGCAGGTGGAAAAGGGTCCTCAGAGAAAGCTGAAAGGTCAGATGTGGTCAGGTTGGCGGACGCTGCGAAGTATGAGGTGTACGTCTGCTTCGAGGGCCCCTTGGGAGCACATCTGAAACAGGAGGTCCGGGAAAAGATTCATAAAGGTGAGTATGTAGAGATATTTTCCCTACTACCGTTGGAGAAGTTTAACCTGGACAGGGTTAAACCTGATTCCTGTAAGAAGGATGATGAAGAAAAACGGAGGTACCGGCATTGCTCGGCATTGTTCTGTTACATGGACGCTATTGGAGAAGTGCATAGGGTGTACGGCGGTTCTGCTTGGCTGCGATATGACGAGCAGTTCAGGCAGCGGAAGGCAGTCAGAGCATCCTTGCGCCGGGATCATAAAGATATCAGCCTCTGGATGCGGCTGATGTCATCAGCGAGGACCCCGCCTCAGCCTTTTCAAGGGCTGGCCGGGGGTTCACATTCCTCAGAACCGTCGGCCGGTAAAAAGTGGGGAGTGTGCTAGCAGTATAATGAGGGGGCCTGTAAATTTGGGGGGGCATGTAAGTTCAAGCATGAATGCTCGGGGTGTGGGGGCGCCCACACATTGTCGAGATGCTTTAAGAGAGGGAAGCGTGCCAGTGACTCTACTCCAAAGAGGGATGACGCCGGTGAGGGTGGAAAAAATGCTACCTTTTCTAAGTAAGTATCTGGATCGGGGAGCAGCTCGGTTGTTGGAGTCGGGTTTTACGGAGAGGGCTTTAAGATTCCCTGCTCATTGGCGACGGTTCCGCCTATGGCACGGAATTTGAAATCGGCATTGATGCATCAAACAATAGTTGTGGAAAAATTGAATAAGGAAGTGGCATTGGGGCGCATGGGGGGGCCGTTTGCCACCAAACCATGGCCGGACTTGGTGGTATCACCGTTGGGGGTGGTACCCATGAAGGAACCTAATAAGTTCCGTATGATACACCACTTATCTTTCCCAAAAGGGGGTTCAGTCAACGATTTCATTGACCCAGAAGAATGTACGGTGTCTTACACGTCTTTCGATGCGGCGGTAAAGTGGGTGAGGCGCTATGGAAGAGGGGCCCTTATGGCCAAAGCAGATATAGAATCAGCTTTCAGGTTGTTGCCAGTACATCCGGAGAGCTTCAGGCTGTTGGGATGTCACTGGCAGGAACAGTTTTACGTTGACAAATGTTTGCCCATGGGCTGTTCGGTTTCATGCGCCATGTTTGAGGCGTTTAGCTCCTTTTTAGAATGGGTAGTTAGGGAGGTTTCGGGCCTAGACTCAGTTATTCACTATTTGGATGACTTTCTGTGTATAGGCCCCCCTGCTTCCGCTGTGTGTGCGATTCTGCTTTCCACGTTGCAGCACATCGCAGGCAGGTTCGGAGTTCCATTTGCGGCTGAGAAGACGGAAGGCCCTACATCGGAAATTAGTTTTTTGGGAATAGTAATAGACTCGATAGCTATGGAATGCTGGTTGCCCAGAGGTAAGTTGGAGGAGCTGCAGAAGGAAATTCGGGATATCCACGGATTGCGGAAGGTGCAGTTAAGAGCCCTTCAGTCGCTGTTGGGTAAGTTGAATTTCGCTTGCAGAATTATCCCCATGGGGCGGGTTTTTTGCCGACGGCTGTCGGCTGCCACAGCAGGGGTAAGAATACCAACTCACTTTATTAGGCTGACAAAGGAGCATAGAGAGGATTTGAAAGTCTGGTATGAGTTTTTAGCCACATACAACGGGAGGGCAGTGTGGATGTCTGGCCCGGTGAGCAATTTCGACGTGGAATTGGTTACTGACGCGGCAGGCTCCACAGGTTTTGGTGCGTAGAGTGCAGAGCCCTGGCCACAGTCGTGGGAAAAGGTGGGATTCCTCGGAAATTTGGTGCTGCTGGAATTGTTTCCAGTGGTGTTAGCCTTGGAACTATGGGGGGAGGCATGCCGAAATTTGAAACTGAGAATCAATTGTGACAACATGGGTGTAGTGCAGGTGGTGAACCGCATGTCGGCGTCTTCGCAGCCGGTCATACGGCTGCTGAGACAGCTGGTGTTTAGGTGTTTAAGTCTAAACATTTTTGTTTATGCGGTTCACATTCCGGGTATTGACAATGCATTGGCTGACTCCTTGTCTCGTTTTCAGTGGGACAAGTTCAGGGAGCTGGCGCCAGGTGCAGACAAGGAAGGAGTTCCTTGCCCGGATTGGATGTGGGAGCTGCCTTTGAAGTCACCATGGGATGGATTAGGCGGTCAGTAAGTGTTTCCACTTGGACGGCCTACAGTAAGGTATGGAAGGAGTGGTCTATGCTGGTGCAGGAGGCGGGTGTGGTGACGCTTAGATCGGAAGGGAGATTATTAGTGTTGTACTTAGTGGCTAGGAACATGGAAAATGGTTGCGCAGTATCTTCAATTGATCATAAATTGGCAGGATTGTCGTTTTTGTTTAAATTAATGGGGGGTGAAGATTGGACTAAGGATTTTTGGGTTCGGCAGGCCTTAAGAGGCTATAGGAAGCAGCATAAACAAAGGGATGCGAGAAGGCCTGTCACTTTTGCGAACCTGGTTTCCATATGCAAAATGTTACAGTTTGTTTGTTCATCGCATTATGAAATGCGAATGTTTACAGCGGCGTTTGCACTGGCTTTTTATGGGGCTTTTCGTATTGGGGAGCTGATTAGCCCGTCTAAGTATGTTGGGGGGGGGGGGGGTTGTTGGATCAGGATGTGCAGTTGGGAGTAGGCAGGGTATGTTTGCGGCTGCGAAGGTCTAAAACTGACCAGCAAGGTAAAGGGGTGGTTGTATCCCTGTTTGCCTTGCCAGGTTCGAGGGTGTGCCCAGTGGAGGCGGTTCGGGAATTTAGGTCGGTCAGGTGTGATGGGGCGGGACCGTTCCTGAGGCATGAGGATGGATCTTATCTGTCCCGTTTTCAATTTATAGCGGTTTTTAGAAAATGTTTACAGAGGGCTGGTTTGGTTGGTGCAGAGTATGCTTCCCACTCTTTCCGCATAGGGGCAGCTACTGAAGCTGCCAGATGCGGGCTGGATGAAGCTGCTGTGCGCAGGCTTGGGAGATGGGAGTCTAGGAGATTCAGGTCTTATATAAGACCTAGTTTGGTAATGGAATAAAAAAAAAAAAAAAATTAAATAATAAGCAGGTCACGTAATATTCAAGGGAGGAGTGTTTTGGTTAATAGTTGGTTAGTCCTAGTGTTGAGAGTAAGAGGGTGTCGCAATATTGTTTTTGTTTAATTGCAGATGGCAGCCCGGTTCGCCTTGTCTGGATCGTAGGTCACTCCTATGTTTGCTGGGGGGCCAGGAGAGGTGACGTACGTCCGGAAGGTAGACAACTGGGGATTTCCAGAAGGGAGGCTTATATACGCTGGTTAGGCAGACCGGGAATGTTGTGGGATAGAGTTATGGGTGAAGTGGAGAGGTATGTTCGGTTGGACAGACCTCCTGACGTTCTGGTTATCCATGCGGGTGGGAATGACTTGGGGGTCCGGTCAGTCAGGGATCTGATGGCGGACATCAAAAGGGATTTTATGATGTTACGGGAAAAATTCCCGTGCACCTTGTTAGTCTGGTCGGACATAGTGGCTCGCACAACATGGTGGTGGGCTAGATCGGTGGCGAGCATTAATAAGACCCGGATTAGAATCAATAAGGTGGTGGGGAGATTTGTCAGACAGAATGGCGGTATAGTTATTCGGCACAGAGAGTTGGAGACGATTGTGGGATTGTACCTGAGGAGGGATGGTGTTCATCTCTCGGATGTAGGGATCGATTTATGGTCCTTAGGATTACAGGAGGGAATACAGCAGGCCCTGAGGGTGTGGAGGTGCCCTCAAACGTAAGGTGGTCACGCTTTCGGGCTGTGGCTGTTTTATTCTGGTGGTCTTTGACGGGGGCGGTAAACGGATGGATTAAAAGGGGTGGGGGGCTCATCATTTGTATGTTCCCCTCCGGTGTATTCCTGAACGTTGGAGGGAATACTGGGTTTGGTGGCGCTGCGGGAAGCGGTTGTCTCCGAGCGGCTACAGCTGGAGGCCTATTTGGTAAAAGTCCCGCAGTGCGTTGGTTATCCATGGTTTTATAGTTATATATATATATATTTATATATATTTGGAAAAGGTGGGTCACCGTCAGAGACCATCAGACTGGGGTTAACAGTTATGTTATTAATGTGTCATTGTTGGTTTTATTGGTTATTTTATTGGTTATTTATTTGGAGTATTTATCTGGAGTTGTTTTAATAAAAGAGGCTGTTGTGGCCATTTTACTCCATAAATAAAGGTGTGGTCTCATCATTTTAGGTGGGGTTGTTAAGTTATGGGGTTTTGGTATGTAAAGGGGGAATTGCAATTGGAATGGAGGTGACATTTGGACTACACTGGTCATGAATATATTGGATAAACCGTTATTATTTTTCTTTGGAGGAATACAGCATATACTGTAAATTGTGGCATATAAATATTAACACCTGCACTTGGCTTATAAAGTGAAAATAAAGAGTTTTTTTTATGTTTATAAGAAAATGGAGTTAATATACTCTTTAGGCCTCATGCACACTGGACGCTTTAACACATGCTGTTTTCGGCTTCAGATGTTTTTTTCTGCAGCCAATAAACTCCCCAGCATGTTATCCTTTGTGTCCATGCACACATAGGCTGTTTTTGGCAGGCGCTCGAAAAAAAACCCCAAAACTAGTGGGGTTTGAGAGGAGTATAAGATAACATAGAGGAGAGTTCAGGAGCAGTTGAAAAAAATGCCCAACTGCTCCTAAATGTCCGTTTAGCAGCAACAGTGTACATGAGGCCTTAGGCTCCATTCACATCTCCACGTTCCGAATCAAAGGCGGAATCGCCGTGATTTTGCCCGGGATTCGCAATAGCAGCAAATCGCAGGACGCCTATGCATTCCCAGTGCATTGCATGTCAATTTCAATTACATCCCAAAAATGGCGTGATGTTCCAGCAATTCGTCGGGCGAGTACGAGCTTCTTTTGGGCGACTCTATTTGCGCGTTTTTACTGCAATTGTCGCCCCCCCCCCCAATACGCCAAGATGTGAACAGAGCCTAAAACAGCTCTAACTCTGCAAAGAGCTGAAAAATGCTGAAAAATGTGGCTATTCAGCGTTTATCAGCGTTTTTGAGCCATAAGCTTTTATGGGAGTATAGTTTTGTTAAAAAAAAGCTTAAAAACGCTAATGTAAAAACACTGAAAAACTCACTTTACAGATACAGCTTTCTACAGCTAACGTTACTGGCTTTTTTATAATATCCAGTGTGCACGAGGCCTTAGACTTCACGCACACAGTACGTTTGAAAACCTCTTCTGAACGCTGGAACTTTACAGCTAATAACTGTCGTTTAATAACGTCCATTTTGCCACTTTTACATGCCGCAGTTAATGCACGTTTTGCGGCGTTCATGAGCGTTTGCGTTTAGAAGTCTTTATTTACAGATAACAATGTAGTGGTCTCCCTGACCTCCAGAGGCATAGTGGTGACCCCCAGAGTCAGGGAGAGCTGACATTCTTTCTCGGGGTGCAGGTTACTAGGCATGGTGGGTGTAGTGCAAAAATGGAAAGATGGGCGCCAGTCACTTTTAAAATGAACAAAGAGAGTTTTATTTCTCTTAACAGGAACAGGGGAGAGAGTATTAGGGCACAGGACACCCTAATGCCATGTACACACGACCGGACTTTTCAACAGCAAAGGTCCGACGGAATTAATCCGCCGGACAATTGGATCGTGTGTGGGCTTCATCAGACCTTTGCTGTCGAAAAATTCAGACGGACTTTAGAAATAGAACATGTTTCAAATCTTTCCGACGGACTCGAGTCCGGTCGAAAAATCAGTTCGTCTGTATGCTAGTCCGACGAACGAACAATGAGGCAAGGGCAGCTATTGGCTACTGGCTATGAACTTCCTTATTCTAGTCCAGTCGTATGTCATCACGTTCGAATCAGTCAGATCGTGTATAGGCAAGTCCCTTGCGTCGGACTTGCCTATACGTCCGCTCATGTGTACACGGCATTAGGCAAATGCAATAGCAACTTGGCAGACTCCCCAGACCAAAAATAGAACTAGGCAGACAGCAATACAGAAAAAGGGCATTTAAGCTAAATACAGCGATCTGGCCGCAGCCTGTGTGGAAAAGAACCCTGATTACCTGACTCCTTCCAAATAAATAGACTATCCCAGCATGCTCACTGGCCAAAGAAACTCCTGCCGATTGGCTGAGACAACATATCTACTCATAACCTGAATTCACTGTAATCTATCATCCTAATGCCAAAGGCAACAGTGCCACCTACTAACAGAAGAGAGAGATTACAATTAAAGGGTAAATTCACATTTACAGAAAAATCTGTAAGGTGAACTTACACAGGACCCTCTCCTCATCCCCCCCCAATCCCGCTGACCTGGAGCATGGCGATCACCCGGTAGAAGACATTGGGTCACCGCCTCACTGGTCTGGGGCTTGGAAATCCCCCTCAGCCTAATCTCCAAAACATACCTTGTCAGGAGGTACGTTTAGGAGCATTCTTATTGGTCAGCGCCGTCACACTTTAAACTCAAGCTTAGGAGAAAAACCAGTTGATTAGCCAGGCTAGTTACCACCTAGCATAACTAAGTTTACTAGCAGCCCTGTTTAGGACAAGAGTGCTACAACAGATTTTACAGACCAGTAGACCCTCTCAAATGCCTACAATGCAGGGTTCTGGAAAGTCTGTTTTGTTATTATTGCAAATGGCCAGAAATGATTACCCATTGAAAACACATATAAACTAAAACGCTTATAAACACATGTTACCGTGTTTAGACGCGTTTACACGCTTTTACAAGCATTTTGCATTTCAAATGCCTCATGTACACTGCTGCTGGTAAACGCACGTTTAGGAGCAGTTGGGTGGTTTTTTTAGGTGCCCCTGAACTCTCCTCTGTTATCTTATCAATACATTTACACAGGGTCGTTTATAGTCGTTTATAGGCAGTTGAGTTTAGAAGCATCTTTTGAAACGCAAAAAAATGTGTTTAGGACGGATGTTCAGAGGCATTTGAAACACCAAAAGTCTGTAATAGCTTGTAAATGCATATAAACGTGGTAACTCGCGTTTAGCTGCATTTTGTTTACAGCATGTTGCCTTGTCTATGCTATGGGACTACGCTGGAACAGCCGTCCAACACAGCTTCACCACATTTGGTGTGAACCAGCTCTTAATAAGTAGCTGAATTTATGTGATAGGAATCTTTCTCTGTCTTTTTAGAAAAATTCTGATTCATGTGTTTTATGAACCTAAGTGGACTAATTAAATTATTTTATTTTAAAGACAGTATGCTTATAAATATCTTTATGCTTAGTGCTTTAATTTATTAATGTATGCCCTATAATTTGTGTGTTCTGCACCAAATCCTTACAACCCCAGGATAAAATCTTATAGTGCTTATAGCAAATGATTCACTTTCAAGTCTTCTGAAAGGAACTTGCAGCCTTTGTTACTGTACTATGTGACTTAATTCTCTGCACTGTGCATAGGTGAGGCTACAGATGACATAAAGAAGGCAATGCTTGAATTAGAACACACTGGCTTTTATTTTTTTGCAGGCTTAAATTGGGTGTTATTCAATTAAGCTATTGGTGCCTATAGCAAGGTTGTCATATGCCCATACTTACCAACTGTCCCGGATTTCCCGGGACATTCCCGGGATTTGGACTCTTTTCCCGAGTTTATTGTTTCCCGGGAAATGTCCCAAGAAATCCGTTTTTTTACGAATTTTTGCTGCCGCCGGTTGCCGCCGCTAGAGGTCCACGGCCGGCGGAGACATTGACATTTTTAAGGAGACCAGGAACGGCTGGGTGGCTAGATGAAGCTCCAGCATCGCCGCCCACCCTGCGCCCTGCTCCGCCTCACCCCGCCTACCCCCCGCCCCGCTGCCGGTCTGTTATGGAAAGGGGCGGGGGTTCTGTTGTAACCACACGGCCGGCGGAGGGAGACATCATTTTGTATACCCCCTCCTACTAGGACACCTGAGGTAAGGGGGAGGGGCACCGCTGGGGACACCTGATGTAAGGGGAGGGCACCGCTGGGGACACCTGATGTAAGGGGGGCTCCGCTGGGGACACCTGATGTAAGGGGGGGCTCCGCTGGGGACACCTGATGTAAGGGGGGTTCCGTTGGAGACATCTGATGTAAGGGGGAGCTCCGCTGGGGACATCTGATGTAAGGGGAGCTCCACTGGGAACATCTGATGTAAGGGGGGCTTCGCTGGTGGCACCTGATGTAAGGGGGGCACCGCTGGGGATATCTGATGTAAGGGGGGCTCCGCTGGTGACACCTGATGTAAGGGGGCTCCGCTGGGGACATCTGATGTAAGGGGGTCTCTGCTGGGGACATCTGATGTAAGGGGGGCTCTGCTGGTGACATCTGATGTAAGGGGGGCTCCGCTGGTGACACCTGATGTAAGGGGGGCACCGCTGGGGACATCTAATGTAAGGGGGGCTCCGCTGGTGACACCTGATGTAAGGGGGGGCTCCGCTGGTGACACCTGATGTAAGGGGGCTCCTCTGGGGACATCTGATGTAAGAGGGGCTCCGCTGGGGACATCTGATGTAAGGGGGGCTCTGCTGGTGACACCTGATGTAAGGGGGGGCTCCGCTGGGGACGCCTGATGTAAGGGGGCTCCGCTGGGGACATCTGATGTAAGGGGGGGCTCCCCTGGGAACATCCGATGTAAGGGGGGCTCCGCTGGTGACACCTGATGTAAGGGGGGCTCCGCTGGTGACACCTGATGTAAGGGGGGCTCCGCTGGTGACACCTGATGTAAGGGGGGCTCCTCTGGGGACATCTGATGTAAGGGGGGCTCTGCTGGGGACATCTGATGTAAGGGGGGATCTGCTGGTGACACCTGATGTAAGGGGGGGCTCCGCTGGGGACACCTGATGTAAAGGGGCTCCACTGGGGACACCTGATGTAAGGGGGGGCTCCGCTGGGGACACCTGATGTAAGGGGGGCTCCGCTGGGGACATTTGATGTAAGGGGGGCACCGCTGGGGACATCTGATGTAAGGGGGGGCTCCGCTGTGGACATCTGATGTAAGGGGGCTCCGCTGGGGACACCTGATGTAAGGGGGGCTCCGCTGGTGACACCTGATGTAAGGGGGGGCTCCGCTGGGGACATCTGATGTAAGGGGGGCTCCGCTGGGGACACCTGATGTAAGAGGGGCTCCGCTGGAGACATCTGATGTAAGGTGGGGCTCCGCTGGGGACATCTGATGCAAAGACGGTCTCTGCTGGGACACCTGATGCAAGGACGGACTCTGCTGGTGGCAGGCGACGTGGCAGCTGACACGCTCAGGGATCCCACTGATTCGGCATTATGGTGAGTTGAATGATTTCATTTTATATTACAAGGTAATAATAGAAATAATGCACTTCAATCATCCTGACACCATAACAACCATGGTGGCGGGATGACCGAAGTGCTAACACCAGGTGTTTGGAGTATCTTTATCTGCTGGTTGTTAAACTTTCTAGAATACACATATTTCCATTGTTGTGTAGGATCTGGGCCTGCTGTCCCTCCATCCCTCCCCCCCTTTCCCTCTCCATCCCTCATTCATCTCAGACTCTAACCACGCTCCCTTTGAGCCACGCCCATTTGAGACACGCCCACTATTTTGCATAAACCACGCCCATTTTTCGCCACACTTTGCGCGCCACATTTTTACTTTCCTGTGCCACGCCTACAAACGCATGCCCCTCCCCCTAATTATAATAAGACTCCGCCTACAGCCAAAAAAGTGTGAAATTCAGCTTTAGATCTCATGCATATGGGCGCATTAGAGGCATACAGCATAAAATTCATGTCTGTAAGCAGCACTTGAGCTTGTAAGCCCCCAAATGCATCCGTGTACATAAGGCCTAAAATTTATAAGATCCTTTAGTCAAAATCATGTGCTGTATACTTCTCCCTTTCCCTTCCCTGGCAACTTCGCTGGCAGGTTATCCTGTATGTCGTGTTGTTGCGCTTCTACTAATGAAAAGGCTGATGTGTAGCAAACCATAAATTACCCCCGAAGGAGCTGCTAATAATTTTCTTCGGGCTTATCGTTACCATCTTCACAGTGTTCGTCATAGGGGTTCTTATCAACTGCTCAATTGAAACACTGGCTCCAACACTTAGTCCTTTTTCCAAGTTTTAATAAAGAGACAAAAATATGCAATAGAAAAGGTAGAGGGTGCAAGGGATTCAGGTACCTTGGATCTTGCAGTTTGAGGTAATTTCTATATGCAGCGAATAGCACTTCCACAGCTGGATTCAACAACCACCGGATAGGTCTCTCTCACTGACCTAGCAGCCGGTGAGATGCTCGAACGCGGTCTCTGCCACAGACCTTGCAATCTTGAATGAACTGATTGCGATGCTTAGCACAGTCTCTGCCACAGACCTTACAATCTTGAATGAACTGACTGCTGTGCTTGATCTCAGATGCGTCTCCGACTTAGTTCCCAGGCTCTTCTCAAGATACCAGCCTTATGCTCGGTCCTCTCCTGAAAAGTCCTCCCCTGGTCACTGCAATCCCTTGCTTCTTCCCGCAGGCCAGACAGCAAAGAGACCAACCTACAGACCAGTAGGCCACTAAAACTCTGATCCTTCTTTTAGTAGCTAGGTCTTGGGTCCGCCAACCTCAAGGCAGAACTTTAAGCAACAGTAGTTCCCCAAGCCAGGAGGGCCATGAGGTCAGGAAGCGCCAACCTATTCCACACAGTGTCTGTCCCTTTAATACCTTTGCCCAGAATGCTCAGTGGATGAACCACTCCCACCAAATTGTTTTTGAGCAAAGAGTATTCAATATGTCCGACTAGACTGTATTTACAACATCCACCAATGGTGACAGCACCACCCATGGCCAGATGGAAATCTGAACAGTCCAGCTAAACTGGTACAGAAACCATTAAATTTAGATAATAATAAGCTCAGCCAAACTGTAGCTTCAACTAACTTAAATGTCAAAAGAATAGCGTCTGCTCTTCAGGAGCAGTGCGCTACATGTGTATTTATAACAGTGACGGTGTGTCCTGTAGGTTAAATAAAGTGGGCACACACAGCAGGCTCATAATGCGGAAAAGCAGTAGGTTGGAATTGCCAGCCTGTAATAGGAAACTGCTTTCAAAGTGCTGTTGCTAACAGGGTCACCAAGTAAGAATAAACAAAAAGCAGTCTCTAAAAACGGTTAGCTTTGACAAACTACATACAGCATATTGATACATAATGCCAAACATGCTTAATTTTAATTTTACTACAAGCTTTTAGATTATAAGTATATAAATTTGTTTGGAAGGAAGGTTTAGTGATGTGTGATACATTCTAGATTGTATGAAGGCTTCATGCATTTAGGGAAGCAGCTCTTTTTTGATCTCTTATGTAATGATTAAATCTTTTATTCCATGAAAGCTCAGGACCCACATGAAGTTTATAATTTGTGTTCAGAAGAACCTTGTGAGCTGTGCTATAATAATTACCAGCAAACTATGTAGCTTCTGCCACATGCAGACATCCTAGTACAGTGGTTCTCAACCTAGGGGCCGGGATCCCCTTGGGGATCAAATGATGATTTGCCAGGGGTCACCGAATCCTGGGCTGTTCCTGAAGCCCGCACCGCTCTCCCAGCCTTTTTGCGGCCGCCCAGCAGGGCTGTTCCTGGAGCCCGTGGCCGCCCACTCAGCCTCTTCACAGCCGCCCATTCAGTTCACGGCATGGCTGGGGGGCAGAGACTGGAGGTCAGCTGACTGGTGAGGAATGTGAAGTGGGAGGGGCTGGAGGAGACCCTATCTCTTGATTTTGGCATAGGTGTCACTGCTACGAGACGACACAAAGTGCACAGTGAAGCCGGAGACACAATGAGTAACACTACCTGTGATTATAGTTGCCATTAAAAGTCCTCACTAGTACTCACTAGTTCTCAGATCAGATGACCTTGATCAAGAGCACATAAGTTGGCTCATCAGAACCCCCCGAGCATTGGCACTCATCCCGATTCCCCGCCAGCACTGCCACTCATCCCATTCTCCCCCACCAAGAAGTAAGAGAAGGAATAAAAATAGAGAATACATGGAAGGGAGAGGAAAAGAGGGGGAGGAAGAAAGAAAAAGGGAGAGAAAGAATAAGAGAAAGAACAAGAAAGAAGGCTAGAGAGAGGGATGGGGGAAAAAAAACAATAAATTAGTATAGAGAGCGATAAAAGGGAAAGAATGGAGAACAAACAGAAAGAGTGGTACATCCTAAAATGTACCATAAGGGGTTTTAATACTGCACGAGTGGAAGGGACTCAGGGAGCACTAAATATCCATGGGTTAGGGGCGCAAATTACTTGTCTTGCCTTGGGTGCTGACAACCCACGCTACGAAAATAATTTTACTGTTAGGGGTCCCCACAATTTGGGAAATTTTATCAAGGGGTCACGGCACTAGGGGGTTTGAGAACCACTGTCCTAGTAGGAAAGCCCAGGACATGAAATACAGTGAGGGAAAAAAGTACCGTATTTATCGGCGTATAACACGCGCCGGCGTATAACACGCACCCCAAGTTTAGGTGGGAATTTTAAGGAAAAAAAACTTTTAGGAGGGAAGTTTAAGGAAAAAAACTTACATTAAAATGCCCATCAATGCAGCCTTTTCAGTGTCAGTGCAGCCTTGCCCCAGTGCAGTCTTGTCAGTGCAGTCTTGTCAGTGCAGCTTTGTCATTGCAGCCTTGTCAGTGCAGCTTTGCCCCAGTGCAGCCTTGTCAGTGTGCAGCCTTGTCAGTGCAGCTTTGCCCCAGTACAGGTGAAGCCTTGTCAGTGCAGCTTTGCCCCAGTGCAGGTGCAGCCTTGCCCCAGTGCAGCTTTGTTAGTGCAGGTTTGCCCCAGTCCAGCCATGTCAGTGCAGCTTTGTGCACTCGGTATAGATTTAAATATGGCGCCGAGACTTCAGGGAGCCGAGATACACATATCCGAGTGTTCTCGGCTTTTTTCGGCGCCGCCGTCACGCCCAGTCCCGCCCCTGGACCTGTGTTATGTCCATCATAGGGCGGGACTGGGCGGGACTGTGAACGGCGCCGAAAAAAGCCGAGAACACTCGGGTATGTGTATCTCAGCTCTTGTCGGAGCTGAGATACACATACCCGAGTGTTCTCGGCTTTTTTCGGCGCCGCTCACAGTCACGCCCAGTCCCGCCCTATGATGGACATAACACAGGTCCAGGGGCGGGACTGGGCGTGACGGCGCCGCCGAAAAAAGCCGAGAACACTCGGATATGTGTATCTCGGCTCCCTGAAGTCTCGGCGCAATATTTAAATCTACCCACGGCTGTGTATGTCGGCGGCGACCGCGGCAATTGCCGCGATCGCTCCGATGACACAGAAATCGGCGGGGATCGGCATATAACACGCACCCACGATTTTCCCCTGATTTTCAGGGGAAAAAAGTGCGTGTTATATGCCGATAAATATGGTATTTGATCCCCTGCTGATTTTGTACGTTTGCCCACTAACAGAAATGATCAGTCTATAATTTTAATGGTAGGTTTATTTTAACAGTGAGAGACAGATTAACGACAAAAATATCCAAAAGAACGCATTTTAAAAAAGTTATAAATGTATTTGCATTTAAATGAGTGAAATAAGTATTAACATTATAGACTGATCATTTCTTTGTCAGTGGGCAAACATACAAAATCAGCAGGGGATCAAATACTTTTCCCCCCTCACTGTACATCACAAATTACTGTATACAATAACTGCTATAATTAAAAATAAATGTTCTTGCAGATGTCATAAATGCTGCTGCCAGACTCCTCTACCTTAACAACTGCTCAGTGTCTGCCACCCCTCTACTAGCTTCTGATTGGCCAAAAAATACAATTCAAAATATTACCAACATACAAAGCCATTTAGAACTCTTTCCCGAGCTACATCACCAATCTTGTCTCAACATATCACCTAAACCATCATCTCTGCTCCTCCCAAGACCTCCTGCACTCTAGCTCTCTTGTCTCCTCTCATGCTTATCTCCAGGACTTCTATAGAGCCTCTTCCATCCCCAATCTGCCAGGTTATCTCCTACTCTGTCTTCATTTAGGTGATCCCTGAAACCTCATCTCTTCAGGGAAGCCTATTGTGTCTTCAGCTAACAACTGAATCTTTTATTTCTCCCATCAGTTCTTCCCTCACAGTTATTACCACTTGCTCCTCCAAATTAGATTGTAAGCTCTTATGAGCAGGGCCCTTCTAGCCCTCGTGTATTGAATTTCATTGTAAAGCGATGCACAAACTGTTGGCGATATATATGTCTTGTAAATACCAACTGTTATCGCATATATATCAAGACACAGAAATATACAGTACTTTTGGACTTGTACATCGGATCAGGTAATAAATTAGTTCTTTGTTACCTGTCTTGCTCTGTCTGGAATCTTATTGTTTACATGGAAGAACGGTGGAAACATAGGTAGGAGATTATAAAGACATACAGTAAGCAGAGTGAATAAGGTGCTTTTTGGGCTCATTCAAATGGGTGTCTAAAACACCACATTTAGATGTGTACAACTTACAGATTTGTAGGCATCTAAAAGCAGCATTGTAGTAATCAATGAGGCTAGTGACACAGTTTCATCTACAATAGGGATGGGCCAAACACCCCCCGATTCGTTTTGCAGCAGAACATGCGAACAGGCAAAAAATTTGTTTGAACACACGAACACCGTTAAAGTCTATGGGACACGAACATGAATAATCAAAGGTGCTAATTTTAAGGGTTAATATGCAAGTTATTGTCATAAAAAGTGTTTGGGGACCCAGGTCCTGCCCCAGGGGACATGTATCAATGCAAAAAAAGTTTTCAAAACTGATGTTTTTACGGGAACAGTGATTTTAAAAATGCTTAAAGTGAAACAATAAAAGTGAAATATTCCTTTAAATTTTGTACCTGGGGGGATGTCTATAGTATGCCTGTAAAGTGGCGCACGTTTCCCATGTTTACAACAGTCCGAGAGCAAAATGACATTTCTAAAGGAAAAAAAAGTCATTTAAAAGTACTAGCGGTAGCGCCGGCTGTTATAATGAATTTTCGGGTCTCTGCAATACTCATAAAAGTCATTGAAAAAATCGGCCTGGGATTCCCCCACAGTGCATTACCAGGCCCTTTGGGTCTGGTATGAATATTAAGAGGAACCTCGAACCAAAATTAAAAAAAAAAAATGCATGGGGGTCCCCCCATATTCTATACCAGGCCCTTCACGTCTGGTATGGATATTAAGGGGAACCCCGCCCCAAATTAAAAAAAAAAAATGGCGTGAGAGTCTCCCTAAAATCCATACCAGACCCTTATCCGAGCACGCAATCTGGCAGGCCGCAGGAAAAGAGGGAGGGACGAGAGATCCCCCTGAACCATACCAGGCTATATGCCCTCAACATGGGGAGGATGTCCCCATGTTGATGGGGACAAGGGCCTCATCCCCACAACCCTTGCCCGGTGGTTGTGGGGGTATGCGGGCGGGGGGCTTATTGGAATCTGGAAGGGGACCCCCAGATCCCGCCCCCCCTGTGTGAAATGGTAAAGGAGTACATTTGTACCCCTACCATTTCACAAAAAAAGTGTCAAAAATGTTAAAAAAGACAAGAGACGGTTTTTGACAATTCCTTTATTAATGTCTTCTTCTTTCCCCGCTTCTTCTTCCATCTTCATCCGCATCCATTGGAGGTTCCCGCAGTGTGACGCTTCTGTTCTTCTGACAGTTCTTATATAACTGAGGGCAAGGCCACCCGGTGACCCGCCCCCCTCTGACGCACGGGGACTTCATGGAGACTTCCCTGTGGCTTTCCCCGTGGTGTCAGAGGGGGGGTGGGGAAGAAGAACAGAAGCGTCACACTTCGGGAACCTCCCATGGATGCAGATCGTCCGGAGAACAAAGCGGGGAAGAAGAAGCCGGAGAAAGATGCGGACGAGAAGACCGAAGGAAGAAGCAAAGGATCGGAGGAAGAAGAGGAAGTAGCAGAGGAAGAAGCGGGGGAAGAACAAGATGGAGGACGAAAACCGAATGAAGACCAGAAGAAGATGGAAGATGAAGCGGGGAAAGAAGACATTAATAAAGGAATTGTCAAAGACCGTCTCTTGTCTTTTTTAATATTTTTGACACTTTTTTGTGAAATGGTAGGGGTACATTTGTACCCCATTATCATTTCACACAGGGGGAGGGCCAGGATCTGGGGGTCCCCTTGTTAAAGGGGGCTTCCAGATTCCGATAAGCACCACGCCCGCATACCCCCACAAACACGGGCAAAGGTTGCGGGGATGAGGCCCTTGTCCCCATCAACATGGGGATATCCTCCCCATGTTGAGGGCATGTGGCCTGGTATGGTTCATGAGGGGGGGTGCTCTCTCACCCCCCTCTTTTCCTGCGGCCTGCCAGGTTGCGTGCTCGGATAAGGGTCTGGTATGGATTTTTAGGGGGACCCCCACGCCCTTTTTTTAAAAAATTTTGGCGCGGGGTTCCCCTTAAAATCCATACCAGACCTGAAGGGTCTGGTATGGATTTTGAGGGGGACCCCCACGCATTTTTTTTTAAGTTTTGGTTCGGGGTTCCCCTTAATATTCATACCAGACCCAAAGGGCCTGGTAATGCACTGTGGGGGAATCCCAGGCCGTTTCTTTCAATGACTTTTATGAGTATTGCAGAGACCCAACAATTCATTATAGCAGCCGGCGCTACCGCTAGTACTTTTAAATTACTTTTTTTCCTTTAGAAATGTCATTTTGCTCTCGGACTGTTGTAAACATGGGAAACATGCGCCAATTTACAGGCATACTATAGACACCCCCCCAGGTACGAAATTTAAAGGAATATTTCACTTTTATTGTTTCACTTTAAGCATTATTAAAATCACTGCTCCCGAAAAAACGGCCCTTTTTAAAACTTTTTTTTGCATTGATACATGTCCCCTGGGGCAGAACCCAGGTCCCCAAACACTTTTTATGACAATAGCTTGCATATTAACCTTTAAAATTAGCACTTTTGATTTCTCCCATAGACTTTTAAAGGGTATTCCGCGGCTTTCGAATTTGCCGCAAACACCCCAAATTGTTCGCTATACAACAGCCAATGTTCGAGTCAAACTCATGTTCAACCCGAACAGACAGCCCATCCCTAATCTACAAGTGAAAAAAGTAGGAAGCAGCTGTATCAAGTAATATGCAGATTTTTCATATGTACATGCATAAAGGTATGTACGTGCATATAAACCCATGTAAACGCACACATGCATAGGCCATTAGCAGAATTATATGCATCTAAATGCAAGTACTGTAGGCACGTATTTTATGCAGGATCTTCTGTTAGCTCTGCCAGTGAGAATCTGCATTCTGTGCAGAAAATACACAAATGTCCCTGTGGACAAAACCATAATCTAGATATATGATTATTATTATTATTATAATACAGGTTTTATATAGCGCCAACAGTTTGCGCAGCGCTCTACAACATGAGGGCAGACATAACAGTTACATTACAATTTGGTACAAGAGGAATCTGAGGGCCCTGCTCATTAGAGCTTACAATCTAAAAAGGAAGGGTCAATTGATACAAAATGATAATAGCTGTGGGGGGATGAGCTGATGGAGGAAGTAAAACAGATATACTGTATATTTATGTGTTTTGATATATATACAGTATAAATCACTTATTATGTAAAGTAATTTGTAATTAATTTCACAACCTGTACTTCCTACTGCAGCTAGCCATCTGCTTGTCAAAATCGCCAGCGGTCCAATGGAATCGCTCCCTTTCTAGTCTCTCCAATTGCTAGGGACTGAGATACAGCAACCTTCAATCCCTCCACAGAGCAATCACCCCTCATCTTTCAGGATGAGCAGCTAAACCTTTGGGCTGAAAGTGGTTATACTTTTTGGAATTCTACCTATAGGTAAGCCTAGAATAAGGCTTACCTATAGGTAGTGGAAATATCTCCTAAACGTGCGCCGTTTAGGAGATATTTCATTTGTAGTCCACCGGAAATTCCAACGGTGCATGCGAGGGGAAGAAACTAAACTAAGTGCCTTTTCTTCCCTAGCCTGTGCTGTTAATCATGGCTCCCGTGCACATGCGCGGGAGTGATGTCACACGGCTCCAGCGAATCACAGAGCCGGAGTCTGCGGCCCAGAAGGAAGAGGGCCAGAAGATGGATGCTGCCCACACAGGGGACATCGCTGGATTCTTTTGCAGGTAAGTGGCACATAATGGGCTAGTATGCAATGCATACTAGCCCTTAATGCTTTTCACTTGCAGGCTGCAGCAGCGAGAAAAAGAGGACGTAAAACCCATCAGGTATAAATAACATCACTGTCTTGGGAGTGCTTCCTTAAAATTTGCTGAATGTCTGGAAAAAATGCAGGCTGACTGAAGTTTTCCCTTAAAAAAAAAGACAGTTGCAGGAAACAGTGAGAGAGTGTGATATTGCTGACCCCCTTCTCTAAATGCTACTTCCTTGCGTGTTTCTGCCATCAATACTTTCCGAGTCACTGAAGCAGGATAAGCATGCAGATTAGCAGTTAAGAATTCATATGCATACTTACTCCAGCAACAATGCCTTAGCGTATTGAAGCCTCAGGATCAGTGTGACAGCCAGGTAACTAGCATGTTACCTGGCAGTGATGTCTCCATCTTGCAGAGAACACATTGTATTCATTGAAAAAAAAAAGCGATCTATGAATGGCGAAGGTGCTAGGTGAGCGACCTCCTGGGGTCATTGGGGCCCTGCAAAGTGGAAGATGCTCGCACAGAACTTGAAAGATCACAGCTCTTGGTGTATGCAGTGCAGACTACTGAGTTACAGCATCCCAATAGCCTGCCGGATATCAGATATACATGCTTACATTGAGCCTAGCTGGACTAATGTAAGAATGCAAAAATTATAATTACTGCAGTCCAGCTTTAAAGTGCCAATGCAGACATTTAATGTTGTCCATTGTAGTTGATTCAGTTTCAGGTAGCTATATGTGTGGGAAACAATAAGGTCTGAGGACCAATTGTACTAGTTGAAATTTTTGTCTGTTGATCATCATAGTTGTACAGTGTATTTAGCGTTTCATGTACCTGGGAATTTGCAAGTGCAGAGAATGAGGTGTGTGTGTGAGAGTAGTACTGAGAAAGCCAGTTTACATAGGAAAGGGTGCAGTGTTGCATCTGAGAAACTAGGCTTGTCCCTGAAAGAGGAGGCAGCTGCCATTGCAAGATTCTCAAGGTCTTTCAAACCTTGGGAAGCTAGACTACCCCAAGAGAAAGCAAAAGTTAGACCGCTGTCATCAAAGGATGAAAAAACTGAGAGAGTGTTTTGTTAACATCTTTCTGTTTGTGTGTAATGTATAAAAAAAGGTAATCCCTTATCTGATGGCTCCATCAGTTTCAATCAATCTCGTTCTCTCTGCAGATAACTCATAGTGCCGTGGGAATCCATAGTCATAAATTAAATAAAGGTTTATAAAAGATAATTGTAAACATATAGAAAACATACAGTATCTCACAAAAGTGAGTACACCCCTCACATTTTTGGTAAATATTTTATTATATCTTTTCATGTGACAACACTGAAGAAATGACACTTTGCAACAATGTAAAGTAGTGAGTGTACAGCTTGTATAGCAGTGTAAATTTGCTGTCCCCCTCAAAATAACTCAACACACAGCCATTAATGTCTAAACCGCTGGCAACAAAAGTGAGTTCACCCCTAAGTGAAAATGTCCAAATTTGGCCCAATTAGCCATTTTCTCTCCCCGGTGTCATGTGACTCGTTAGTGTTACAAGGTCTCAGGTGTGAATGGGGAGCAGGTGTGCTAAATTTGGTGTTATCGCTCTCACTCTCTCATACTGGTCACTGGAAGTTCAACATGGCACTTCATGGCAAAGAACTCTCTGAGGGTCTGAAAAAAAGAATTGTTGCTTTACATAAAGATGGCCTAGGCTATAAGAAGATCACCAAGACCCTGAAACTGAGCTGCAGCACTGTGGCCAAGACCATATAGCTGTTTAACGGGACAGGTTCCACTCAGAACAGGCCTCGCCACGGCCGACCAATAAAGTTGAGTGCATGTGCTCAGCGTCATATCCAGGGGCTGTCTTTGGGAAATAGATGGAATAAGTGCTGCCAGCATTGCTGCAGAGGTTGAAGGGGTGGGGGGGTCAGCCTGTCAGTGCTCAGACCATATGCCGCACACTGCATCAAATTGGTCTGCATGGCTGTTGTCCCAGAAGGAAGTCTCTTCTAAAGATGATGCACAAGAAAGCCCGCAAACAGTTTGCTGAAGACAAGCAGACTAAGGACATGGATTACTGGAACCATGTCCTGTGGTCTGATGAGACCAAGATAAACGTATTTGGTTCAGATGGTGTCAAGCATGTGTGGCGGCAACCAGGCGAGGAGTACAAAGACAAGTGTGTCTTGCCTACAGTCAAGCATGGTGGTGGGAGTGTTATGGTCTGGGGCTGCATGAGTACTGCCGCCACTGGGGAGCTACAGTTCATTGAGGGAACCATGAATGTCAACATGTACTGTGACATACTGAAGCAGAGCATGATCCTCTCCCTTTGGAGACTGGGGCCGCAGGGCAGTATTCCAACATGATAATGACCCCAAACACACCTCCAAGATGACCACTGACTTGCTAAAGAAGCTGAGTGTAAAGGTAATGGACTGGCCAAGCATGTCTCCAGACCTAAACCCTATTGAGTATCTGTGGGTCATCCTCAAATGGAAGGTGGAGGAGCACAAGGTCTCTAACATCCACCAGCTCCGTGATGCCCTCATGGAGGAGTGGAAGAGGACTCCAGTGGCAACCTGTGAAGCTCTGATGAACTCCATGCCCAAGAGCGTTAAGGCAGTGCTGGAAAATAATGGTGGCCACACAAAATATTGACACTTTGGGCCCAATTTGGACATTTTCACTTAGGGGTGTACTCACTTTTGTTGCCAGCAGCTTAGATATTAATGGCTATGTTGAGTTATTTTGAGGGGACAGAAAATTTACACTGTTATACAAGCTGTACACTCACTACTTTACATTGTAGCAAAGTGTAATTTCTTCAGTGTTGTCACATGAAAAGATATAATAATTTTTTTACAAAAATGTGAGGGGTGTACTCACTTTTGTGACATACTGTATATATCACTTACAT
This sequence comes from Aquarana catesbeiana, assembly GCF_042186555.1. Taxonomy (NCBI): domain Eukaryota; kingdom Metazoa; phylum Chordata; class Amphibia; order Anura; family Ranidae; genus Aquarana; species Aquarana catesbeiana. Next base: position 468,327,315 of record NC_133326.1, on the reverse strand, counting down.
TTTTTTTATTTTATTTTTTTAAATTATTTACTACAGGTGCATTTACAATGGGGCAAAAAAGTATTTAGTCAGCCACTAATTGTGCGAGTTCTCCCACTTAAAAAGATGAGAGAGGCCGTAATTGTCACCATAAGTATACCTTATCTATGAGAGACAAAATGTGGAAACAAATCCAGACAATCACATTGTCTGATTTTTGAAAGAATTTATTTGCAAATTATGAGGGAAAATAAGTATTTTGACAATATCAAAAGTTCATCTCAATACTTTGTTATATATTCTTTGTTGGCAATGACAGAGGTCAAACATTTTCTTTAAGTCTTCACAAGGTTGTCACACACTGTTGCTGGTATGTTGGCCCATTCCTCCATGCAGATCTCCTCTAGAGCAGTGATGTTTTGGGGCTGTCGCTGGGCAGCACGGACTTTAAACTCCCTCCAAAGGTTTTCTATGGGGTTGAGATCTGGAGACTGGCTAGGCCACTCCAGGACTTGAAATGCTTCTTACAAAGCCACTCCTTCGTTGCCTGGGCGGTGTGTTTGGGATCATTGTCATGCTGAAAGACCCAGCCACGTTTCATCTTTAATGCCCTTGCTGATGGGAGGAGGTTTGCACTCAAAATCTCATGATACATGGCCCCATTCATTCTTTCATGTACACGAATCAGTTGTCCTGTTCCCTTTGCAGAGAAATAGCCCCAAAGCATGATGTTGCCACCCCCATGCTTCACAGTAGGTATGGTGATCTTTGGTTGCAACTCAGCATTCTCTCTCCTCCAAACATGACGAGTTGTGTTTCTACCAAACAGTTCTACTTTGGTTTCATAGGAAAGCTCTCTGGCAAACCTCAGATGGGCCCGGACATGTACTGGCTTAACCACTTCAGCCCCGGAAGGATTTACCCCCTTCCTGACCAGAGCACTTTTTACAATTTGGCACTGTGTCGCTTTAACTGCTAATTGCGCGGTCATGCAATGCTGTACCCAAACGAAATTTGCTTCCTTTTGTTCCCACAAATAGAGCTTTCTTTTGATGGTATTTGATCACCTCTGCGGTTTTTATTTTTTGCGCTATAAATGGATAAAGACCGAAAATTTAGAAAAAAAACGATATTTTCTACTTTTTGTTATAAAAAAATCCAATAAACTCAATTTTAGTCATACATTTAGTCCAAAATGTATTCAGCCACATGTCTTTGGTAAAAAAAAATGTCAATAAGCATATATTTATTGGTTTGCGCAAAAGTTATAGCGTCTACAAACTAGGGTACATTTTCTGGAATTTACACAGCTTTTAGTTTATGACTGCCTATGTCATTTCTTGAGGTGCTAAAATGGCAGGGCAGTACAAAACCCCCACAAATGACCCCATTTTGGAAAGTAGACACCCCAAGGAAATTGCTGAGAGGCATATTGAGCCCATAGAATATTAATTTTTTTTGTCCCAAGTGATTGAATAATGACAAAAAAAAAAATTTACAAAAAGTTGTCACTAAATTATATATTGCTCAAACATGCCATGGGCATATGTGGAATTACACCCCAAAATACATTCTGCTGCTTCTCCTAAGTATGGGGATACCACATGTGTGGGACTTTTCGGGAGCCGAGCTGCGTACGGGCCCCGAAAACCAATCACCGCCTTCAGGATTTCTAAGGGCGTAAATTTTTGATTTCACTCCTTACTACCTATCACAGTTTCGAAGGCCATAAAATGCCAAGATGGCACAAAACCTCCCCAAATTACCCCATTTTGGAAAGTAGACACCCGAAGCTATTTGCTGAGAGGCATGGTGAGTATTTTGCAGCTCTCATTGGTTTTTGAAAATGAAGAAAGAAAAGAAAAATTTTTTTTTTTCTTTTTTCAATTTTCAAAACTTTGTGACAAAAAGTGAGGTCTGCAAAATACTCACCATACCTCTCAGCAAATAGCTTGGGGTGTCTACTTTCCAAAATGGGGTCATTTGAGGGGGGGGGGGGTTGTGCCATCTGGGCATTCCATGGCCTCCAAAACTGTGATAGGCAGTGAGGAGTGAAATCTAAAATTTACACCCTTAGAAACCCTGAAGGCGGTGCTTGTTTTTTTGGGGTCCCGTATGCGGCTAGGCTCCCGAAAAATTCTCACACATGTGGTATCCCTGTACTCAGGAGAAGCAACAGAATGTATTGTGGGGTGTAATTTCACATATTCCCATGGCATGTTTGAGCCATATATAATTTAGTGACAACTTTGTGTAAAAAAAAAAAAAAAATTGTCTTTTTCCCACAACTTGTGTCACAATATAAAATATTCCATGGATTCGACATGCCTCTCAGTAAATAGCTTGTGTCTACTTTCCAAAATGGGGTAATTTGAGGGGGTTTTGAACTGTCCTAGCATTTTATGCACAACATTTAGAAGCTTCTGTCACACATCACCCACTCTTCTAACCACTTGAAGACAAAGCCCTTTCTGACACTATTTGTTTACATGAAAAAAATATTTTTTTTTGCAAGAAAATTACTTTGAACCCCCAAACATTATATATTTTTTTTAAAGCAAAGGCCCTACAGATTAAAATGGTGGATGTTTCATTTTTTTTTCCACACAGTATTTGCACAGCGATTTTTCAAATGCATTTTTTGGGGAAAAAACACACTTTTTTTAATTTTAATGCACTAAAACACACTATATTGCCCAAATGTTTGATGAAATAAAAACGATGATCTTAGGCCGAGTACATGGATACCAAACATGACATGCTTTAAAATTGCGCACAAACGTGCAGTGGCGACAAACTATATACATTTTTAAAAGCCTTTAAATGCCTTTACAGGTTACCACTTTAGATTTTCAGAGGAGGTCTACTACTGGGGTCTACTGGGGTGCTTTTTTTTTTCTTTCTTTTTTTTTTTTTGATTTTTTTATCTTATTTTAAAACTGTTCATTTCATTTTTTTTTTATCATTTTTATTGTTATGTCAGGGAATGTAAATATCCCCTATGATAGCAATAGGTAGTGACAGGTACTCTTTTTTGAAAAAAATGGGGTTTATTAGACCCTAGATCTCTCCTCTGCCCTCAAAGCATCTGACCGCACCAAGATCAGTGTGATAAGATGCTTTCCCAATTTCCCAATGGCGCTGTTTACATCTGACGAAATCTAAGTCATGAAATGCTCGTAGCTTCCGGTTTCTTAGGCCATAGAGATGATTGGAGCCATTCTGGTCTCTGATCAGCTCTATCAGCTCTGATCAGCTGGCCGAATTACCGGCTGCATTCTCAGGTTCCTGTTGGGACAGGAGAGCCAGAGAAAAACATGGTAGATGGTGGGAGGGAGGGACATTCCCTCCCACTGCTTGTAAAAGCAGTCTAGAGGCTAATTAGCCACTAGGATTGCTTTTACATGATAGCCGACTGCTGGCTGAAAAGAATGATACCAAGATGATACCTAAACCTGCAGGCATCATTCTGGTATAACCACTCAAAGTCCAGCAACATACCAGTACGTTGCTGGTCCTTGTTCATATATTGTAATCTTTTTTTTCATGCAGCCTGTGGGCTGAACGAAAAAAAGAGATTGATTGGTGGGTATGCCCACCATTAGAATACCTCCCTTCATCCACCCACTTCTAATGATGGGCATACATGCACCATTTATATATGCCGAAGCATGGGGGCATCCGTCTCAAAAGTTAGGAGCAAATCGCTCCTCCGCCCCTGCTGCCCCCATGCTTTGGCATATATCACCTCCGACAGCGCTGGAGTCACGGCTTTATGTATCGTGGGAGCAAACGCTGTTGCTGCCAAGATAAATAAATCCGTGCTGCAGCTGAATGGTGTACCTGAAGACAAAAAAATGGTTAACAATAAAACACAGTAAACAGTAAAGTATAAAACATTGCATACCTGTAAAGCAAACATGATAAAACATAATAACAATAAAACATTGCAGAAATAGAATACAGTAAAAAAGAGCAGAACAATAGACAGAGAATAGAGAGAGAGAACAATAAAACGACTAAAACGACAAATATTTTTGTTTTTTTAATTTTTTTGTGTTTTTTGTTTACACTTTTTTTTGTAACTGTAACTGTTATAACTGTAACCGGTTCCAGGTTCGGGTCTCTCAAAATGCGATGGCATCTTGGGAGACCCTGTGAAAGTGTGTCCTAGTCTGTGCAATGCTGTACCCTACGCTAAAACTCAACTAGTGTATGGTAGCGTTCAAAACATTCACCAATGCAAAGACCAGGATTGTCAGGACAGGAGGGACAATAATAGCGGGTGTCACGCCTATATCCGCGCTTGCTGCAGACACGACATCTTTTTTGGGGGGGTTTGTTGGGTAGGGGTACTCGGAAGGACATAAAGAAAATGCCTCTCATGCAGCCGACAGCATTTGGTTGGGGATGTGAATGGGGGAAGTACGGGTGCTGCAGAAGCGGTGGGTTCCCAATTAGGATTGGCGAATGCAGCAGGAAGGGCATTATGGGCACGACGGGCCTGTGTTTGTCTTCTTCTTGGTGGCAGCAGGACACTACTTGTGCTTGCCACCTCACCAGCTTGAACTGCACTTATGGGACTCGCCACGCCACCAAGTGTTACTGCAGTGCTGGTTTGACTACGACCGGGGTGTACTAGGCCGCTGGTGCTTGCCAGTTCACCAAAACGCTACCAAAAAAACTGTTAGCGATCGCAGGGATCAGGCCTGACTCTGCGAACACTGCAGTTATGTGTTTAGTGTTTTGTAAGTGACAGTGATCGATCGATACTGCACTTGGGTGGGCTGTGCTGAGGGGCAAAACGCAGGTGCTAGCAGGTATCTGGGCTGATCCCGCTAACACTGGGTTTTTGGGAACCCTAAACTGCTGGGGACGCTAGTATAGATATGATCAGATCAGATATTGATCCGTTTAGATACCATACCACTAAGGGAGGTGTATGCTGCGTGCATGGGTGTTAGCGTTACTGGCGCTAACCTGACGCTGCCTGGGGCGACGCAGACCCTATCTGACCCTAAAACCTAACTTATATCACCACCGGGCGATCAAGGGGCTAAACCTTTATTAGGTAATAAACGGCGGGTGCCCTGACACTATCAAAAATAAACTAACTAACCAGCGTCACCCGTAACAGTTATCACTGGTGAAAGGGTTAACTAGAGGGCAATGGAGGGGTTAAAACCTTTTTATAGGTAGTATATGGGGGTCCCTGACACTATAAAATGCTGACGGCGAACCTATATATTTACCTCCCTAACTAGCGTCATCAGTGACACTAATACAGCGATCAGAAAAATGATTGCTTAGTGACACTGGCGACGGGGGGTGATCAAGGGGTTAAAACTTTATTAGGGGGGGTTAGGGGGGTACCCTAGACCTAAAGGGGGCTAACATTAACTGCCCTACCACTTCTAACTGTCACAAACTGACACCAATGCAGTATTCAAAAAAAAAAAATTGCTATTGGTGTCACTGTGACGGGGGGGGGGGTGATCAGGGGGTGATCGGGGGGTGATGGGGGGTGAAAAGTGTGCCTAGTGTGTTTTACTGTAAGTGTAGTGTTTGTGCACTTACTCAGATGTCTTCTCGCCTCTGCGCCGGAACGAAATTGCCGACCAGAGGAGAGATAACGTCACTTCCTCTGCCGCTGTTTACTATACAGCAGCAGAGGAAGATTCTCATTCGTTGGGAGCGATCGCGAGGGGGTGGCCACGAATGAGTGGTCTCCCCCTCAGCCTGGAATGCTCTCCTAACGAAAGTTGACCGCCTAGGGCCCGCGGGAGGCAGATCACGTACCAGGTAAGTGATTTTGCCTGCCCGTGCCATTCTGCCACAGTATATCTGCGTTAGGCGGTCGGCAAGTGGTTAAGCAGGGGGACTAGTCTGGCACTGCAGGATCTGAATCCCTGGCGGCATAGTGTGTTACTGATGGTAGCTTTTGTTACGTTGGTCCCAGCTCTCTGCAGGTCATTCACTAGGTCCCCCCCCTGTGGTTTGGGATTTTTGCTCATCGTTCTTGTGATCATTTTGACCCCACGGGGTGAGATCTTGCATGGAGCCCCAGATCGAGGGAGATTATCAGTGGTCTTGTATGGCTTCCATTTTCTAATTATTGCTCCCACAGTTGATTTCTTCACACCAAGCTGCTTGCCTATTGCAGATTCAGTCTTCCCAGCCTGGTGCAGGGCTACAATTATGTTTCTGGTGTCCTTCGACAGCTCTTTGGTCTTCACCATAGTGGAGTTCGGAGTGTGACTGTTTGAGGTTGTGGACAGGTTATACTGATAACAAGTTCAAACAGGTGCCATTAATACAGGTAATGAGTGGAGGACAGAGGAGCCTCTTAAAGAAGAAGATACAGGTCTGTGAGAGCCAGAAATCTTGCTTGTTTGTAGGTGACCAAATACTTATTTTCCAACATAATTTGCAAATAAATTCTTTCAAAAATCAGACAATGTGATTGTCTGGATTTGTTTCCACATTTTGTCTCATAGTTGAGGTATACCTATGATGACAATTACAGGCCTCTCTCATCTTTTTAAGTGGGAGAACTTGCACAATTGGTGGCTGACTAAATACTTTTTTGCCCCACTGTATAGTGCTTTCAATTTAAGCAGCGCTTTACATCTGTATATATATTGTACATTCACATCAGTCCCTGCCCTCAAGGAGCTTACAATCTACCGTATACACTCGAGTATAGGTCGACCCGAATATAAGCCGAGGCAATTTTACCACAAAAAACTGGGAAAACATATTGACTCGAGTATAAGCCGAGGGTGGGAAAATGCAGCAGCTACTGGGTAAACAATGCCCATCTGCAGCCTCACTGTGCCCATTTGCAGTCTAATTGTGCCCATCTCTAGTGTCACTGTGCCCATCTCTAGCGTCACTGTGCCCATCTCTAGTGTCACTGTGCCAATCTGCAGCCGTACCTTCCATTAGTAAAACAGCATGTGTCTCCCGCTGTGTATGCAGTCTGTTCCGCCGTCCATTGTAAGAAAGCCCCGCCTCCTCCTCGTCCGTGCTAGAGGAACACTGATACAATGCTGGGAAACTGTATCAGCGTTCCGTCTATCAGAGACGAGGAAGAGGCAGGGCTTTCTTACAATGGACAGCGGAACAGACTGCATATAGAGCGGGAGACACACGCTGTAATGCCCCATACACACGGTCGGATTTTCCGACGGAAAATGTGCGATCGGAGCGTGTTGTCGGAAATTCCGACCATGTGTGGGCCCCATCAGACTTTTTCCATCGGATTTTCCGACACACAAAGTTTGAGAGCAGGCTATAAAATTTTCCAACAACAAAATCCGATCGTGTCAATTCCGACCGTGTGTGGACAATTCCGACGCACAAAGTGCCACGCATGCTCAGAAGAAATTCCGAGATGGAACAGCTCGTTCTGGTAAAATTAGCGTTCGGAATGGATAGAGCACTTTCGTCACACTGCAATCTTTAAAATTGTTTAATACAGCGCACTGTTTTCTTCTTTATAATGCAGGAAGAACGAAGTAGTTTTGCTGCTGATATTCACACAGAGTTATCACAAACTTCTTTCTTTATTATTTATCGTGATTCCCTCAATATATTATGATTTGTCACATCTGACCAAAAATCTATATCATTTTTTTTTTTTTTTTAAACCCTGATGTGATTTTTTTTATTTTTTTTTTTGGTTTGTATTTTTTTCAAGGATGATCTTGTTTTTTTTTTTAGTTATTTAACATCCAGAATATTTTTGTGTGTGTTTTGTGTGTCAAGTTACCACAACACCATTATTATCTTGTATTATTTAATCTCAAGGAGATTTTTTGGTGTTGGTGTCTCTTGTTAATTTCACATTGTATTTTTGAAATGTACCTGCCTCCTCACAAACAAACTGTCCTTTTTGATGGAAAACACACATAGGCGAGTATAATTGAAACCAAAAAACCTTTATTAAGGGCTCATAACCAAACAAAGAGGGAGGCAATGCTGGAGAAACAGCAGAAATTGGTGAAGTCTTTGGCCCCCAGGGCAGACATCAATTATTTTACTGCCAAATTGGTGGACTGAGGAGTCCATATCTAAGGGAGCGCAGTCTGGTCCAGAAGTCCCAGAGATCCTGAAAGCAGCAGATGACATCTGTGTCCCCAGGCTGCATCTTTTGCCAGACCAGACTGAACCCAGGTCATCACTCTCTGGTCTTCCTTCCACACTTCCTTCCACGCTGTGGCTGTGGTGGTGTAGTTGTGGCAGGAGGAGGAGGACGAGGAGGGTGTTCCAACTCAATCACGTGGGTATTGGGTGTGGTTTCGCCCCTCACCCCCTTAGTTAAGACTTTATAAAGAAGGTCCTCACACAGCTGGCGTTGGCCCTCCTGCATGCCCTGCAGTTTGGTGGTAGCCATGCAGGCAAAGGCCTCTTCAGGAGTGGGGGTGGCTCTGAGGGATGCAGAAGCCTCCTGAATCAGCCTGAGTGCTGAATCCTGCACGTGACTCCCCTTCCTGGGTCTTTTGTTTGGAAGGCGGAGGGGAGGAACCTGCGATTCTGTCAGGCTCCTACTGGTCCCAGGCTTCTCCTGGCTGCCACTTAGCCCCGCCTCCTCCTGTGTGCCACATTCCAGAGCCTCCTCCTGGCTGAGGTCTTCCTGTGTATGAAAAAGGGACATAGTTTTAGTTTTGCTTCATCAATCAAATCTCATTTTACTGTTGCAAATTGAATATTAACAAATATAAAAGACTAATATTCTAAGCCCAGCATTTTTCATTCTTGTCCCAATTATTTTTGCCCACTACTGTCTATTGATATGTAAAACACTATTAAATCAGCAATTAGTGATCAATAATAACATCTAGTAAACATCATTTATTTATTGATCAGAAATCTGTAGAACAATGCTATACCTGACTCAAGCTGGGCTCCTCAACTTCTTCCTGGCTGGAAGTCCCAGGTTGGACATCGGAAGCCTCAGCTGGGGTGGAAGGAAGAGTGGAAGGAAGAGTTGAGAGGGATTCCCTGATTTCCGTCTGGTCTGACAGAAAACGAAGTCTCTCATAGTACCAGAGCCTGAGGACATAAACGTCATCTGCTCCAGCTCCTGATCTCTGGGAATCCGTGACCTTCTTGTGCTCCCTTAGATAAGTGCTCCTCAGGCCACCAATTTTGGCTTTTAAATAAGGGATGATTGCTGTGGGGACCACCGGCTTCACCAACTCCAGCAGTTTCTCCAGCGCTGTCTGCCTCTTTTGTTTATGATTATAATGTGGATGTTTCACCTGCCACAGACAGGGCAGCTCCCTGTACTTATCTATGAACAGGGGGAGGAAGTTGTGGTCATTGAAGCCATCCATTTTCTCTGCAAGACACAACACAAGACAAACCCTAATGTCAGGCCAAACTCTCCTAATCTTGTTACAATATAGGCCTCAATGTAGAAGCAGTATAGGCCCAAGTGTAGATCTTACCTTCGTTATCACGATCGGCGCCTCTGATACTCCTTCCTCCGCTCACAGATCGTACGTACTACGCACGCATGTTACGCTTTATACACACTGCGCATGCGTGAAACTCCACCCGCCCCTGACGTTCTTCCTATTTTATTCCCCGCCCCTTCTCGTTCGGCACAGTGGGGGAAGAGCACATGGCGGAGACACAGCAGGTGCGTGCTAATTACAGCAACGAGGAGGAGGAGGAGGAAAGCCCGGAGCCAGAAACATCCCGATCCCGGAAGAGATGATTTAAGGCCTCAAATATGTCCTTTGGGGAGATGTTGGAGATGGTGGACATCCTGAAGAGGGCCGACTATGACGGGAAGTATGGACCTTACCTCAACCCCAATGTCAGAAAGGCCAAGATCATGGCGAAAGTGGTCAAGAGTCTGCACTGGAATTTCGGGGTACGACGATCGAAAGATCAGCTCAGGAAGCGGTGGTCGGACCTCAATTTAAGAGAGCACGAGCAGTACAGAAAGATCCGGAGAGTGCTGCAAAAAAGTAAGTAGTTGTGCTGTGTTCCTATTCTTTATTACGTTCGTGCTGCTCCATGTGCTTTTCTTAACTGTTATCCAGTTTAAAATTGCAACTTTCATGTTCATGGGCACATTATTCGTTCGTATAAAACATTGTTCATTCGGCCTAGAAAACACCATTGTTTTGGCCATATGCATTTGCCCACATTTTTTATGGCCTACTTGTCTGCAAATAATTTGGTTGTGTAGATGGGTTTGTAACTAGAATGAAATGCAAACTAGATTCTGTGTAAGGAGAGGACACTCAGCAGCAGTTTTCAGATCTGGACGCTGGAGCACTAGTGTGGGACACATGAACACCCTTTTTATTAGGGGGCCCACTCAGGTGCTCCAGTGTATACTATAGGGGTGTCTCCATCTGTGAAGCTTGTACAAAACAGGTAAGTATTCAAACTTGACAAGGGACACTAAAAATTCTACATCTTGGAACTCTGCCAATACAGACAATTGTACCCCACTTCCAAGCAATGTTTCATATTCCTATTTCTGCCATCAAATATCTGTGTGCTAAGTATACTTTTTTTTTTTACATAGGGGATAAAAGACTCGGAGGACACCCCTCATCCGAGGAGACCACAGACCCCCCACCTCTGGAACAAGGGGAAATCCACCCAAGCCAAGCAGAGCAGGAGGAGGAAGATGTGGTGGAAATTGGCACCACAACAGGTGAGTGTCTGCGACCACAGGCTCAGGTAAGAGATGGATGCCGGCATATTTATAATACATGCTGTGTTTTTGTTTCTATCTTTTTAGGTGATCGTGATGTTGTGGATCCAGGGCATTTCACCTCGGAAAGTGCACAGATCCTGATCGGGGAGATCATGGGGTGTAATAGGGACTTGGAAAACATCCTTAAAAACATCAATGTTCAACAAAAAATGATGAACATCATTGATGTTTTAGGGAGAGTTTAAAACCCCTCAAAATCCCTTTTTTTTGGCACTTTTTGTGAGCTAAAAATTTTAAGCATTTTTTGACATATTTGCGAAAAGCCACATTTTGAAGAAGCACACAGTGTGTCAACATGTGCTATCTGCCATCACGGGAAATCAATGGACGCGTTTTGGGGGTGCAACCCCTTCCTCAATAATAAAGTAGCTGTGAGGAGGGGGTTGAAACCCAAAAACACGTCCCTTGATCCCCCATGATGGCAGCTAGCACATGTTGACATTCGGCAGTTGGTGTGCATCTTCGAAATTTGGCTTTTCTAGGGGTGACTTCACCCCATCTGAACGCAACATCAAACACGGTTTGTAAATACTTATGTCTGATATTGCCTTCAAGTTCTACCAAATGTGAACTTTGTAAGTTCAAGATTTGTGTCTTTCTTGTTGGTTTTAAACATTAGACATGTGCAATTCGTTTCATAGCGAATCAAAATTCGGCCGAATTGTGCATCTTTCGGACATTCGGATGCATCCGAATGTCCGAATAAAAAAATAACGAATTTCGACTAATACAAAAGAAATTATAGCGAATATAACAAATGAATTCGACATGATTCGGTAGTTCATTAAAGATCTAATGAAACAAAAGGTCAACTCAAAGTAAATCTTACAGTCCAATCAGCTGATTAATTTTGTGCTGGAGGTTGGATTACTGGCAAAGTGCATTCCTGAGAACTGAGTGAGAAGGGTGTTGTGTTGTATTTGAGCAGAGAAGAGATATTGTCATTGTGTGTGTTAATGGATTCAATAAACAATAAAACAAAATACAAAAACAAATAAACAAACGACTTTCCAAACTACGAATCATTATCACGAATATATATACATACATAAATATCGAATTTCAACTGATAAGAAAGAAATTATAGTGGATATAACAAATGAATTCGACATGATTCGAGATTCAGTATAACGAATTTCGACACTCTACGAATAATAACGAATTATCCGAAAACGAATTAACATAACATAACGAATATAACAGAACGAAATCATGTATTTTACGAATTAACGAACCGAAACTAAACAAAATTTCTCGTTGTGCACAAGTCTATTAAACATGCCTGTTTTATCTTAAATGGACATTTCTACGTTTTCTAATGTGACCCCAAAAATTGTTATACAACAAACATGTTGATTTGTTTTAAAAACCTTTTCCAAATGCACATGTGATTGTGCTGGTATTAAAAAGATTGTTAATCAAGAATGTGTGGATTATTGTTTCAACGCTCCAACACTTTTGTTGTGCTCTAATTGGTGTTTTCACTGACAATGGGGGTTATTTCCTAAGGGAAAATCCACTTTGCACTACAAGTGCAGTTTCAAGATATTGAAGTATCAGCACATAGTGGTCATGTGGATACCGGAAAGTACTCAGTGCCACGTCCTTACGTATTATGTACATAGAAAGAGAAATTTGGGCTTGGGACTTTCTTGGCACAATAAACACTATAATACTATAGTTAAAAGTTCAATTTATTGAAAATTATTTAAAATTATATAAAAAAAGGGGGGACAAGGACAGACATAAGTTCATACCCATACATTTACAGTTTATGCACTCCATACACAGCTCTATAATAAGATATCATTTATGCAGTAATTGGGGTTACCAATATACATACAATCATGTAGAATTTAAGAAGGAGCTATGCAGAAATAGTAATTGATGGTACGAAATCGCTCAACATGTTGCACGCCAGGGGCGTTGCTAGGTCTACAAAAGATCTGGGGCTAGAGCCCATAGCAGCGAAGTAAAGAAAGTCATATGCTTGGGTGGGCATACATATGTATATAATGTATATGTGTATGTATATGTGTATATATATATATATGTGTATATGTGTATGTATGTATGTATATGTAGTTTGGAGCACCATCACAAGAATTTGACTCGCTGCATATCCTGAATGGACTTCATTGATGAATTACTATTATTGATGCACTTGAATGAGTAAACATATGTTTAAAATACAGTATATGCACTTTAAGCACTATTCACTTTATTAATATTTGCATTAAAATTTATTGCCCAGTATTTTTTGTTGATTCTTTTTCTTCTATTGTTTATACACAGTTTTGGAATTTTTTTTTACAGTGTATAGTGCAGCCAGTTATAAAGCATTGCTCACAAAGCCAGATATAAAGCAGTGCTCTTTTATAACTGACTTTGTAAGAAATGCATTATATCTGGCTTAGTGATAAATACTTTGTAACTGGCTTTGTAAAAAAATGCTTTATAAAACTGGCTTTGCAGTACTCACAAAGCCAATTGTAAAGCATTGCTCACAAAGCCAGATATAAAGCATTTCTCACAAAGCCAGTACATTGTGAGCAGGTGGGGACAGTATAGGGTGGGCAGGAGGGTACAGTACAGGGTTGGTAGCAGGGTACAGTGCAGGGCGGGCAGGAGAGCACAGTGCAGGGCAGGCAGAAGGGGAACAGTGCAGAGAAGGCAGGAGGGTGCAAGGCGGGCAGGAGGGTACAGTGCAGGGCAGGCAGGAGGGTACAGTGCAAGGAAGGCAGGAGGGTACAGTACAGGGTGGGCAGGAAGGTGCAGGGCAGGCAGGAGGGTACAGTGCAGGGCAGGCAGGAGGGTACAGTGCAGGGCAGGCAGGAGGGTACAGTGCAAGGAAGGCAGGAGCTTACAGTACAGGGTGGGCAGGCAGGTGCAGGGGAAGGCAGGAGGGTACAGTGCAGGGCGGGCAGGAGGGTATAGTGCGGGGCGGGCAGGAGGGTATAGTACGGGGCGGGCAGGAGGGTACAGTACGGGGAAGGCAGGAGGGTACAGTACGGGGAAGGCAGGAGGGTACAGTTCACTGAAGGCTTCAGGGTACAGTACAGACTGGGCAGGTGGGTGCAGAGCGGGCGGGGGGGCACAGTGCAGGGCAAGTGGGGAGGGCAGAGTATAGAGTGGGCAGTAATGTATAATACAGCACTGTTCTGATTAGAGGGGGAGATGGAGGAGGGAGAATATAGCAGAGCCTGCTCCTCCAAGCTCTCTTCTCTTTACTGCTGTCACTTCTGTCCCAACTTTACTGTTCACTGTAGTTCAATGCCAGGCTGCCACCACCCCGATCCCCCCTCCCCCTGTCCTGGACCTGAGCATTCCTTTCTGCTCTGGCACTGTCTGTGTCTCTTTGCTGACCTTATCCCAGGGGAGCATTTCACCAGGAAACTTGTTAGGGCTGCAGAGCTTTGTGACCTGGAACAGGCAAAATATCTAGGAGTAAAGTGACCATCTGTAGGGCAAAGGCATCCAGAACTCCTGCATGCAGCTCCAGGTGCTCTGCTCTCATGCCTCTCAGCCGAGGGGGGAGAGATAACACTCTTATCTGTCACTTGTGCACTCAGTCCGCTGGCCGTATGCTCTCTGCAAGCAGTGGGGGAGTGGACCCCTCCCTGTGTGCACTTTGAGCTGCATTAGGCAGGGGCAGGAAAATACCTGACTCCCGAGATTTTTAAGCACAGCAGCTCTCCGCCCCTGTAGTGACACCACTGCTTACACAACTAACCTGTAAAAAAACCCCATCCACAGCCAACATGGTCTCTCCTTCAGCTAGTCGCGTGGCTACTTAGGTTTAAGCAGTGCTCAGAAACAACAGATGAACACTCAACATACAGAAGCCTGGCCATGACCCAGATGATAAAAGACTGCCGCTGCCACTTACTACTACTCTGTCTGACCCCAGGGCATCCGACTCCCTCACTGCACAGATCGATAGTGCCAATGTCAGCGTGAGTGAGGTGGGCGGGAACCAGCCGCACAGCGTCTCATATACAGCCGCTGAATATTAGACTGGCTTTTGCGTGTGGGAGGTGGTTTTCCAGGATCACTCTGCAGGGGCTTGCTGACCCCTGCCCTAAAGACTCGGGGCTATGGGCCCTAGATTCGGGGCTATAGCCCCAGTAGCCACCCCCCTAGCAACGCCTCTGTTGCACGCCAAAGCGCTTCTTCAGGAGCACAGAACAAATTACATGAAGAAGTTTTTATGTATGTATAGGTTAAATTACATATAAGTAATTAGAGATACAGAATTTCTCCACTGGGTTATAGACCTTTAGTTCAATATTAAGAAGATAAGCCACAGTTGGCAGATGACACGGATGGATACTGTCTCAGTAGGTGGCGATAATAGAGAATATTTGTATCGAGCCTCTGGTGCAGCTTAGAGGGGTTAATCCATAGCCAAGTCAAGTAACTTGGTGAATCACGATTAAAAGCAGACACAATAAGCGGCAGAACAGCAGGTAGTAACCACAACGCCGCTCGGGTATGGAGCGGCTGATTGTGGTTACTATCTGCTGTAACTATCTGTCTATAACCTAGTGGGGAAATTCTGTATCTCTAATTACTTATATGTAATTTAACCTATACATACATAAAAACTTCTTCATGTAATTTGTTTTGTGCTCCTGAAGAAGCGCTTTGGCGTGCAACATGTTGAGCGATTTCGTACCATCAATTACTATTTCTGCATAGCTCCTTCTTAAATTCTACATGATTGTATGTATATTGGTAACCCCAATTACTGCATAAATGATATCTTATTATAGAGCTGTGTATGGAGTGCATAAACTGTAAATGTATGGGTATGAACTTATGTCTGTCCTTGTCCCCCCTTTTTTTATATAATTTTAAATAATTTTCAATAAATTGAACTTTTAACTATAGTATTATAGTGTTTATTGTGCCAAGAAAGTCTCAAGCCCAAATTTCTCTTTCTATGTACAAGTGCAGTTTCAACTGCACTTGTAGTGCAAAGTGTCTTTGCCTTTAGTAAATAACACCCAACAATGCTTTGTAATGTTACACAATCACGCCATTTTCAGGACTCACCACATTTCTGTCAGGGTCAGCTAAAAGAAACGCAAGCAGTAAGTGTCACCAAAGATTTTAGTAGGTAATTATTTTTTTATTTGAAAAAGGTTTCAGACATTGTCTGGCATATTGATAGCCGCCCTATCCGCAAAGTATTCAAAGTATTTCAGAGTATCTTAGACGGACATCACGGGCACTCAGGGGGGGCAAGCCAGGATGGCCACTTTCAAGCGCCGTCAGGGTTGGTTCATTTTGAATTCCAGCCTCAGGCCCAACTGAGTCAGCATAGTTGGCAGAATGTTGCCGTAAAAAGTTGTGTAGAACACAGCACGCCAGGATGATATGGTTTAGTTTGTACTCCGCCATGTGTATGGGTGTAAGAAATAGGCGGAACCGGCTGGCCATGATTCCAAACGTGTTCTCCACCACTCTTCTGGCTCTGGCCAGCCGGTAATTAAAAACCCTCTGGTCCGGGGTGAGGGTCCTCATCGGGAATGGCCGCATAAGATGGTCCCCCAGCGCAAACACTTCATCTGCAACGAAGATGAATGGGAGTCCTTCCACATTGTCTTCTGGAGGTGGCAAGTCCAAGCTGCCATTCTAGAGACGCCTGTAGAACTCCATCTGGCCGATGACTCCACCATCGGACATGCGGCCATTCTTCCCCACGTCCACATACAGGAACTCGTAAGTAGCCGACACCACTGCCAACATCACAATACTATTGAACCCCTTAAAGTTGAAATAGTATGACCCCGAGTTGGGTGGTGGGACGATGTGGACGTGTTACCCATCAATTGCCCCTCCGCAGTTAGGAAAGTCCCACCGCTGGGCAAAGTGGGAGGCCACAGTCTGCCATTCCTGTGGTGTGGAAAGAAACTGTGGAGTCAAACAAGAAAAAAAATTAGTCATTTTTCACATAAACAGGGAAAGCAGATTAGACACAAACATTCTTGGCCAACATCAAGATAACATTTATTTGAGGGAGTTTTTAAAGACCAAAGTATAAGGTACACCTCCCCCACCCCCTCTCATGGGCCATTTCTAACATTATGGGGGGGGGGGGACTCTTGGACAGGTAACCCTCTCCACTTCATTGAGAGATGAATGCCTGAATAATGTGTGTTACTTTGGCCAGCCCCTCCTTAGTTACACTATTGGCAGCTCACTGGACAGGTAAGAAGTGTCATAATACAAAGATATAAATACACATTGTACACATTTGAGCACATTTGGACATTCTGTTATTACCTATCAAGATAATAATAGTATACAAAAACTTTAAACAGTACCATTTGAAAATATACAGGCAGGCCCTTGCACTACATGCTTTGGGGAATTTATCCATAAATCTGACCACAAAAGAGGTGGGTAAAGTGTGTATGGGTTTGGCAAAGTCAGCAGATAGATGATTGAGGATAGATAGAGAATTGATATCAGCTGACTTAGCAGTTGGGGGGAGGGAGGGTTCCAAATGATTTGGGGACCCCCCCAAAAAAAGCCTCTGGCACTCTGCCTGAATTTAACACAGTTCACATTTAAAAACATTTTAGGGGGTGTTTGGGGTAAAGCACTACTATGGAGCTGATAAAATACATTGTTAAGTGACTACATGAGGTGAATATAGGGCCAGGAGACCATGCTGGGGAGGTTAGTGAAGGCAAATATGTAGGAAGGACAAAAAAAAAATTAACGAAAAATCCAGCATGCATGTGGACAAAGGGGACATTCACAGCATATTACAATCATGGTAATTAGGGAATGAGGAAAGAAATAAAATATATTTTCAAACATTAAATACAATAAAATGTGATATTAAAGGATAAAAATCTTACCTCAATATACTCCTTTTGCAGGACCTGGATGATGGCAGAACAGGTCTCTGGGATAATGATCCCCAGAGCCTGGGGGGAGATGCCTGTCGAGAACTTGAGGTCCTGCAGACTTCTCCCCGTCCCCAAGTACCACAGGGTGGCGACTAGCCTCTGCTCCAGAGTGATGGCTTGCCTTATGCAGGTATCCTGCCTGCTAATATAAGGGGTCAGCAAAGCCAACAAACGGTGAAATACGGGGTCCATCATCCGGAGAAAGTTCCTGAAATCATCAGAATTATTCTCACGGATCTCACGGAGCAAAGGCATGTGAAAGAACTGGTCACGTAGGAGCAACCAATTCTTGGTCCATGAACTCCTCCCCACCCTGTTCATGGACTAGACTTATGTAAAGGTAAGGACCCCAACACCAAGCCCCCGCACAGCACGAACTCTACGAGGAGTACATATACGCAACATGGCTAGAAAACGGTCGGCTGCTCAGAATGAAGTAACAGAACGCACTGAAGAACAGCAAGGCCTGTGAAGAGCGACCTGAAAAACAGTAACGAACGAACAAGAACACAATGACAAGAGTCACGCGCCACTTGCTGCACGCACTGAAGAGCAGATACAAACCCACAAGCACAAACTGAACAGCAGAAAACAATCTGAAAACCACGAGTCTGAAAAAGCGCGAATCGTCTCTCACCAAACTTTTACTAACACGAGATTAGCAAAAGGAGCCCAAAGGGTGCTGCGCTTGGTTCTGAACTGGCCTTTTCTAGTCTTGTTGTACGTGGTGTACGTCACCGCGTTCTTGGCGATCAGAAATTCTGACAACTTTGTGCGACCATGTGTACGCAAAACAAGTTTGAGCCAACATCCGTCTGAAAAAATCCATGGATTTTGTTGTCGGAATGTCCAATCAATGTCCGATCATGTGTACAGGGCATTACACATGCTGTTTTACTAATGGAAGGTACGGCTCACTCGAGTATAAGCCGAGGGGGGGGGGGGGGGGGGTTTTCAGCCAAAAAAATGTGCTGAAAAACTTGGCTTATACTCGAGTATATACGGTAACTCACATTCATACACAAACGAGGTTCAATTTAGACAGGAGCCATTTAACCTACCAGCATGTCTTTGGAGTGTGGGAGGAAATCTATGCAAGCACAAAAAGAACATGCAC
Organism: Aquarana catesbeiana; assembly: GCF_042186555.1. Taxonomy (NCBI): domain Eukaryota; kingdom Metazoa; phylum Chordata; class Amphibia; order Anura; family Ranidae; genus Aquarana; species Aquarana catesbeiana. The sequence continues at coordinate 468,308,546 of NC_133326.1, read as the reverse complement.
ACTCCAAGCAGGTAGTACCTTGGTTGGGATTCAAACTTATTACCCTATTGCTGCTAGGCGGAAGTGCACACCACTACATTCATATAAATGGAAAAATATTCAAAATGATTATATTTTTCCCTTTAAGAGTGTATTGGTCTATTAAAAACTGTATAGCCATCTGTAACAAACCCAACTGATTGGCTATTGATTTGTGTACCAGGTTTTATGATGACTTGTCTAGTGGGCAGATTACACAAGTGAAAACTGGTTAATGAGATTTGGATAGCCCTGGGTCTTCTTTCTGGGGAACTGGTGCCAAACTGTCTGGGTGGGCACTGATCTGAGTCACCTAGGCTTGTCTCAGTGACTAATTGTTAATTAGCTTAGTGATAATTAGATCAGCTGTTGATTAGCTTACTGTTTATGTTAGCTGTACATTAGATTGTTAGTAATCTAACAGTAATATTTAACTGTAATATCATTGTAGACTGTTAGATGCACTAACAATATTACTGTTTAAAGTTTGCATTGCTTAGCATAATGTGATCAAGCTCTTATCTGATCTTGTGTGGTATATATTCTGTGTGAGTTTATAATAAAGTCAGTTCCAGTTTGCACCTAAGCTGGTGTCATCTAGTTCTTGGGTGCAATGCTGAGCTATAATACTGTACCTGGTTCCTGGTTGGAGAGAGGAGGAAGCTGTATCTTGGTGGAGACACCCAGGCTGGGTGCCCGGCGGTCTACCACACTATCTAAGGCTCATCATACATCTCCAAATATGACAGTTCAATCTCTGTACAAGCAACTTTAAATCTATCAAAACTATGTAATATATAGACCCACCTAAACTATTTGATAAAATTGTATACAATCAGGCATACTTGTTGGGAGATCTAAAGCAGATTGTACAATCAGATGATACCTTGTGAGGTGAGCTTAAATGACAATTAAAGGCATCTGTATGTGTAGCACAGACCTCTTTTGTCTGGTCCTGTTGTTAACCCAGGTTCTGATCCCTTAGTGGAGCAAGCAGCCAGGCACAGGGTATTTGCAGCCAGATGCATTAAATCTCACTCAGTCCTCAGACAGTAATCAAGCAGATAGTATCTTTTTTGTTGTTTTATTTGTTTGTAGAACTGGGATAGAGAGTGAGAAAAGCTTTTGGATGCCCAGAACTAAACAACTTGAATGAGGACACTATCTTAAAACAGATGACCAAAGTAGAGCAGAATCTTCTGTACAGACAGTAGCAATAGCTCAGCACAGGGGGCTTTCTCTAAGGGCCCAGCCCAGGCAGCAGGTCTCGAACAGTCCCTCTAGCAAAAAGGAGTGTAAAGGCAACAGTCTCTCTTCTGAGAATTTTCTAAGGCCTACTGACTTTGATCTAAGCAATCTGAAGGCCTTCCTCCAGCTTCGGTTGACACTGTCACAAAGTCTCCCAGGAGGATCCTCTTTGGGTGTTGCCTTAAGTTTTCCTGCGACCTTGGGGTGATGTTTCAGCTCCTTGAGTAAGCTAGAATTATCCAGACGTTCACAAAGCTTCTTCTAAGCCTTGGAAGGTTTAACAGCATTTCCACGCTGGGTCACTCTCAAGCAGGCAGAGGACCCTACTTTCTGCTCTCACCCTTATATAAAAATTCTAAGCCCCCTGCTGGTCACTCTTAACGAGGGATTGGCTGAGTCTATATACAAGGCATATTTGTGTCTCAATTTCTGCACTTTCTGGACACTAAAGCTTATAGTGGGGTTGGTTGGGGCGGGGGGATGGGAGTTAATGGTTCAGAAACAGAGGAAGTGCTATCAAATAGCAAAACAGTGGAGAGGACTAGGTGTGGCCAGGTGCTGATTGACAAGCTGCAGGTTTGCAAATCAGCAGTGACAATGCTGACTGCAACATTCCCTGTAACATCTCATTCCTCTGAAATGCAAGTAAGCACAGCCTCCATATGGGTGGCTAGTCTGCTCTGAATTCAGGAGCAGTGCAGCATTGTTGCCTCTCCATGCCAGGAGCTGCATTAGATGGACTTCACTAGCATGATCAACAAGTATTTGTGGGACTTTGAGGCTGGGTTCACAATCGTGCCAGTTGGATGTGGATTTCTCTGCATCCAATTTGCATGACAGGAGATTGTGACCGGCTCTCTATGGAGTAAGTTCAAATATCTCCAGAGTGGCTGTGAAGCGGATTGCACAGAGGTCCTGTGCGTCTTTGGTTCCGTTTCAGGGCCGAATTCAGGCAAAAATTCAGCCCTGATTCGTCCCTGAAACAGAGAACAGGGACGCACCGGACCCCTGCTGCAAGCCGCATGCGGCTTAAATGTGTACCCAGCCTAAAGGTGTCCTTGGGGAAAACTGGAAGTGCAGATGCATTTAAAATTAAAGCGTATCCATGGTCAAACTGTAGAATCATTTCCATATTGTATTTGATTTATTTCTAGCCTTTACCTGTTAATATCAACAATGTAGAAGTCGGTAAACTTACTTTGTGAAGAATCCCATACATTTACCTAACTCCCATCTCAAAAAGTTGGGAGGTATGCATTTACTTCCTCAAATTTTGTGACACATATACACTATGCCTCGAATATGCATTACTGTGTCATACATTTCATAGAGCCTGCCTTCTGAACTACAAAAGTGCTGAGTGGAAGAGTTTCAAGAGGTGAAATCAGTACAATAATCTCTGCTTGCAGGCAGAAAGGTGTCATGGGATATGTAGTCCTTGAAAGTAAACAGCAAAGGAGAAGCTGCAAAACATACCAGGGAGTTGTGGGAAGAGACAGTCAGCAGACAGGCAGAACTCACAATATAAAGGGAGATTTTTCAAGTAAGCCTAAATTGGATTGTAAAATAATACATACTGTTTGTATTATTACAATGTTGGTGTTACAAAATGAAAGTGTATGCTGTGACTATAGATTTCTTTTACGTTCTGGAACAATTTTTTTTTTCTAATAAGAAGGCATAGCTCTACAATAACTGACAGTTGTGAGCGCATAGTTAGATTGGAAATAAGCCTGCTTTAAACTGGAGCAGCATTTTGTTACCCCACTAGAGGGAGAAGTGACAAGAAGCTTCAAGCTAACAGTAAATTATGTCCCTGACTCAACTAATTACACTTTGCTCTTATTCTGCATGTTTCTGTAAATCTCCTCAGTGAAAGATGTTCCCCCTGGAATTTAGAACAATGAATGCAATTTTTTCATACTATCATAAGTAATATAAAAAAGTGCAGAATTAATAGCATAAAATAGGTAACGAAATGAATAATAAAGTAACTGAATAGATAATTACATTATTAACAAATAATTGAATAGGTAATTAAATGTTATACGGTACTGTGCAAAATTTTTAAATAGGTGTGAAACAAATGATGTAAATTAAAAATCCTTTCAGAAACAGAAGTGTTAATAATGTATTTTTATCAATTAGTAAAATGTAAAACTAAATGTAGGGCTGGATTAAGAGCATTATGAGCCTGGTGCTGAGGATTTTGGGAATAAATAAAATGAAAACACAAACAATTTTTGTTAAAATACATTCATTATTAAAACAAATTAAATTAAATGGAGAGGGGGGTAAGGGCGGGTGAGATAGAGAGAGGGATAATGAAAGAGAGGGGGGTAAAAGACGGGGAGAGGGTGACTTTGGGTAGCTTAAAGCGGAGTTCCACCCAAAAGTGGAACTTCCGCTCATTTGTGTCCTCTCCCCCTCCGGTGTCACAATTGCCACCTTTCAAGGGGGGAGGGGGGACAGGATACCTATCTTTGACAGGTATCCTGTTCCCACTTCCGGGAGTCCAGGCCACGGCTGTGACATGACCCCAGGGCTTCCTCCTCCTCTCCCTGTCGCCAATAGGAGAGAGGAGCAGGGCCTTGCACATGCACAGCAGGGTTCCCGGCGTGAAGCCATAAGGCTACACTGCCGTGTTCCCTTACCTGCAATGTGGAAGCCCAGGTTCTGCATCTGGGGAAGCAACTGTCAGCACTGAGAAGTCCCTCCATATTAAAGGAAAGCCAGGAATGTACACGGCAGGTGTCAGCAGGGGCCAGCACAGAGGCGGGTGGAGACAAAGAGGTGCAGGAACTAGCAAAGAGTAGATGGGTGACAGTCAGGAAGGATAGAGGGGGAAATGCCAGGGAGACCGATCCAGGACTGGAGCATCCCTATAAGTACGCTCCATTGATTGACATTGGTGAAACCAGTCAGGGACCTGCACTGCTGGAGCTGAGGGACTCTCCTAGCTGCCGGGGGAAGAACTCCTCCAGTGAGAGTGGGGGGGGGAGTGAAGGGAAAGGAAAGACAGATTCTGGTGGTAGGAGACTTAATTCTTAGAAGGACAGAGAGGCCAATCTGTAACAAAGACGTGAAGCACCGAACAGTATGTTGTCTACCGGGTGCTCGGGTTCAGTACATCACGGATCTGGTGGACAGATTACTGGGAGGGGCTGGGGAAGACCCAGCTGTCATGGCAGATGGAGTGTCCTAAAGAACGATTTAAGGGACTTAGGAGCTAATTTGAGGAAAAGGACCCCCAAGGTAGTGTTCTCAGGAATACTACTGGTACATCGAGCCACACCAAAAAGGCAGAGGGAGATTAGGGAAGTAAACAAGTGGCTGAAGAGCTGGTGTATCAAGGAGGGGTTTGGGTTCCTGGAGGACTGGGCCGACTTCTCAGTTGATAACCGGTACTATAGAATGGACGGACTGCACCTAAATGAGGAGGGTCCAGATCAGCTGGGAATGAAGATGGCCAAAAAGTTAGAGGGGTTTTTAAACTAGACGATGAGAGGGGAGGGTCCAGAGGTAGAGATAGTCAGCGCAGAACATATTCCAGAGGGTAGTATTGGGGGCATTAGTGGTAGGTTGACCAAAGCACATAAATCCAGGGTAAGTATAGTAGCAAGTCCTAGTTGCAATCTCGGAACACCCAATAAGAAGATAATATGCGACCGATCTAAGCTACGTGACATGTTCACCAATGCCAGGAGCCTTGCGGACAAGATGGGTGAACTAGAGATACTGTTGTACAAGGATTTTTGGATTTGGATTTTGTGGGAATTTCAGAGACCTGGTTCAACAGCTCTCATGATTGGCTGGCAAATATTCAAGGGTTTACCTTTTATCGCAAGGATAGAGAGGGTAAAAAAGGGAAAGGGGTATGCCTATATATCAAGAATAATGTACAAGTGAATGTGAGAGATGAGGGAGCTAGGGAGGAGGTGGAATCCTTATGGGTAGAGCTCCAAAGGGATGAAGCTAGGGGGAAAATAATACTGGGAGTATGCTATAGGCCCCCTAACCCGAGGGAGGAAGGGGAGACAGATCTCCTAACACAATTTAGATTAGCAGCAAGGATGTTAAGTGTTATCATAATGGGGGATTTTAACTATCCAGACATAGACTGGGTGGAGGGAACCGCGCATTCATCTAAGGCTCGCCAGTTCCTAAATGTCTTGCAGGACAATTTTATGAGTCAGATGGTAGATGCACCAACTAGAAATAAAGTGTTACTGGATCTACTGATTACCAACAATACAGACCTGATCATGGATGTGGAAATACGAGGCCATTTAGATAACAGCGATCACAGGTCAACTGGCTTCAGTATAAATCACACAAATAGGAAACGTAAGGCAAATACAAAGACACTGAATTTCAAAAGAGCCAACTTCCCTAAACTACGAACCTTGCTAGAAGGCATAAATTGGGATAAAATCTTAGGAACAAAGAACACGGAGGAGAGATGGGTTTGCTTTAAGAGCATATTAAATAAGGGCATTAGCCAATGTATCCCATTGGGTAATAAATTTAAAAGAGCGAACAAAAGTCCTGGATGGCTTAACTCCAATGTAAAAATGCATATAAAAGCAAAGGAGAAGGCCTTCAAAAAATACAAGGTTGGGGGATCATCATCAGCATTCAGACTTTATAAAGAATGCAACAAGAGATGTAAGGGTGCAATAAGGACGGCTAAGATAGAACATGAAAGACACATAGCGGAGGAGAGCAAAAAAAATCCCAATAAATTCTTTAAGTATGTAAACAGTAATAAAGGGAGGACAGACCATATTGGCCCCATAAAGAATGAGGAAGGACATCTGCTTACAAAGGATGGGGAGATGGTGAAGGTATTGAATTTATTCTTCTCCTCAGTCTTCACGAGGGAATCGGGGGGCTTCAGTAACCAAAACTGCAGTGTTTATCCTCATGACACATCACAGGAAGCACCTCCATGGTTAACAGAGGACAGAATTAAAACTAGACTTGGAAAACTTAACATTAATAAATCACCAGGACCAGATGGCTTGCACCCAAGAGTACTTAGGGAACTCAGTCAAGTAATTTAATTTTTACTGACAGTCTACTGACTGGAATGGTACCAGCTGATTGGAGAAAAGCCAGTATAGCACCAATATTTTAAAAGGGCCCAAAATACATCCCTGGGAATTACAGACCAGTTAGTCTAACATCAATAATATATAAACTCTTGTAGGGGATGATAAAGGACTATATACAAGATTTTAGTAATGAGAACAGTATCATTAGCAGTAATCAGTATGGATTCATGAAGAATCGTTCTTGCCAAACCAATCTATTAACTCTCTATGAGGAGGTGAGTTGCCATCTAGATAACGGAAGGCCCAAAGGCGTGGTGTATCTGGAGTTTACAAAAGCATTTGACACAGTTCCCCATAAACATTTACTGTACAAAATAAGGTCTGTTGGCATGGATCATAGGGTGAGTACATGGATTGAAAACTGGCTACAAGGACGAGTTCAGAGGGTGGTGATAAATGGGGAGTACTCTGAATGGTCAGGGGTGGGTAGTGGGGTCCCCCAGGGTTCTGTGCTGGGACCAATCCTGTTTAATTTGTTCTTAATCGACCTGGAGGATGGGGTAAACGGTTCAATCTCTGTATTTGTGGACGATACTAAGCTAAGCAGGGCAATAACTTCTCCGTAGGATGTGGAAACCTTGCAAAAAGATCTGAACAAATGAATGGGGTGGGCAACTACATGGCAAATGAGGTTCAATGTAGAAAAATGTAAAATAATGCATTTGGGTGGCAAAAATATGAATGCAATCTATACACTGGGGGAGAACCTCTGGGGGAATCTAGGATGGAAAAGGACCTGGGGGTCCTAGTAGATGATAGGCTCAGCAATAGCATGCAATGCCAAGCTGCTGCTAGCAAAGCAAACAGAATATTGGCATGCATTAAAAAGGGGATCAACTCTAGAGATAAAATGATAATTCCCCCACTCTACAAGACTCTGGTCCTACCGCACCTAGAGTATGCTGTCCAGTTCTGGGCACCAGTCCTCAGGAAGGATGTACTGGAAATGGAGCGAGTACAAAGAAGGGCAACAAAGCTAATAAAGGGTCTGGAGGATATTAGTTATGAGGAAAGGTTGCCAGCACTGAACTTATTCTCTCTGGAGAAGAGACGCTTGAGAGGGGATATGATTTCAATATACAAATACCATACTGGTGACCCCACAAAAGGCATAAAACCCTCTCAGTTACTGAAAAAACAGACTGATTTCTCCCATCCTTAGGACAGGAGAACCAGCCTGTAAATTCCAAGAGATGCCAGACCAGAGCAGTCAATAGCAGGGGCAGGACAGCAAGAGGAGGCTGGGAAACCCCACAGTGGCAGAACACCAGGCCCCGGAGGCAAGACAACCTTTGCAACCCTGATAGTTCTCCCACTGCTTTGGATTCTTATATTTTCTTGGTATGCTGGTGACATATATATCTTGTTTTCTGCCACCCTGGGGGACCCCAATACAGTAAGAAGGGAGCTCACTGCAGAACATGTGAAAGGGCCGTTGTGGGGTCGTAGTAAAGGGACCCAGTATATATTTATATATCTATATCTATATATCTATATATCTATATAGATATATAGATATATATATCTATATATCTATATATAGATATATATATATGCATTTTATAGTTGCCCCCCTACTTTTGTCCCTGTCCCCCCATGTGCCCCCCTAAATATGACGCCACTGATTAAAATTAGAAGAGCATCCAGGCCAATTCTGACATTTCTCTCCTACATGTAAAATTCATCATTTTTTTGCTAGAAAATTACATGGAACCCCCAAACATTATATATGCTTTTTTAGCAAAGGCCCTAGAGAATGCAATGGCGGTCATTGCAACTTTTTATCTCACACGGGATTTGCGCAGCAATTTTTCGAACACATTTTTTGGAAAAATCCATGCTTTAAAAAAAAAAAAAAAACATTAAAGTTAGCCGAATTTTTTTGCATAATGTGAAAGATGAAGTTACGCTGAGAAAATAGATACCTAATATGTCACGCTTCAAAATTGCACACGCTCGTGGAATGATGCCAAACTTTGGTACGTAAAAATCCCCATAGGCGACGCTTTAAATTTTTTTACTGGTTACATATTTTGAGTTACAGAGGAGGTCTAGGTCTAGAATTTTTGCTCTCGCTCTAACGTTTGCGGCGATACCTCACATGTGTGGTTTGAACACCGTTTTCATATGTGGGCGGGACTTACTTATGCGTTCGCTTCTGCGTGGGAGCACATGGGGACAGGGGCGCTTTAAATTTTTTTTTTTAATTGTTAGTTTTATTTTTATTTTTTTAGTTTGACACTTTAAAAAAAAAAAATTTTGATCACTTTTATTCCTATTACATGTAAACATCCCTTGTAATAGGAATATGGCATGATCAGTCCTCTTTACAGTGAGATATGGGGTCGATAAGACCCCACATCTCACCTCTAGGCTGAAGCCTGAAATCATAAAAAAAACGAACTCGGCTTCCCAGCCGAGGCGCCGCCATTCATTTGAATGCAGAGGCCGGGTGATGTTATAACTTCGCGCCCGGCCTCCGAACGATCATAGAGATTCCGGCGACCATCTGGTTCACCGTAAATCTCTATGGTCACCATCCGGGGCCGCGGATCCTGTGTCTGACTCACTGATGGAAGCGGTGAGTAGGTAGAAGCACCGGAGGGCGGCGGGAGGGGGGAGCGGTGGAACAGCCGCTATGATAGTTCTTATGGTGTAGGGAATCGCAGGCACTAAAAGAAGATATCTGAATGATGTCTGTAGCTGCAGGCATCATTCAGATATACCCCCCGCAAAGTCAAGAACGCCCTGGATGTACCTTGGGCGGGAAGTGGTTAAACTACGTAGTGGGTTCTTTACTGTAAGAGCAACAAGGTGGTCCCTTCCACAGGCGGTGGTCTCAGCGGCTGGCATTGATAGTTTCAAGAAACTATTAGATAAGCACCTGAACGACCTCAACATACAGGTATATACAATGTAATACTGACATATAATCACACACATAGGTTGGACTTGTGTCTTTTTTCAACCTCACCTACTATGTAGCTATGCAATTATGGAAAGGCCCAATAAACTGAGGTGCGAACTTCAGAGAGGGAACACGAAGTCGGAGGTTGCGAGATGACAGCCAGTCCCTGTCCCCAACCTGGTAGGAAGGCGCAGGCAGGCGTCTGTGGTCAGCATGGAGTCTGTACCTCTCATTAGCATGTTGCAAAGCCTCCTGAACTTGTGCCAAGTCGAACGAAGACCACGGAGATGCTCCGCTGGTGCAGGAATACTCTGCGGAACAAATGGGTCAGGCAACATGGAAGGTTGGAAACCATAGTTCGCCATAAATGCGGACAATCAGGAAGCAGAATTTAAGGCACTATCGTGAGCAAACTCTGCCCATGGAGTAAATGAGGATGGCAAACGTGATCAACTTCTCCAGCTCAGTGGGTATATCTCGGGCTGCTATCTCATCCTTGATGGTATCCAAGAGACCATGAGAAAAAGCAGCTATGAGGGCCTCATTGTTTCAAGCAACCTTTGCTCCCAGAGTACGAAATTCAATGGCGTATTCGGCAACAGTTCTCGCTGTTTGATGGACATGAGGCACTTGGCAGTAGAAGCGGAGCATGCAGGAACATCAAACACCCTTTTAAAAGAAGTCACAAACTCAGGGTAACTCAAGACAACAGGTTTTTGCGTCTCCCATAGAGGGTTTGCCCAGGCCAAGGCTCTCACAGAAAGCAAAGATATCACAAAACCTACTTTGCTTCTGTCCGTGAAACGCCTGGGGCAGCATCTCAAAGTATATCTCAACCTGGTTGAGAAACCCTCTGCATTGGACTGGATCACCCCCAAATCGCTGGGGAAGCAGAGCGAAACCAGACATACCTCTTATAGAGGTAATACTCGAGGTGGGTGCTTGCACAGAGACTGGAGCAGCAGCAGGGACGGCCTGCAACACAGGTTGTACCGAAGCAGCCACAGTGGTAGATTCCAGGTGAGCCATTCAACTCAGGAGTGTTTGTAACACTATGGCAAACTGATCCATGCTGTGATCCTGATCATCCAGTCTGGAAAAAATATTACCAACAAGTGGATTGACTGTATCTTCTGAATTCATGGCCTTCACCATTTGTTTAATTATAAAAGTAAATAGAACAAACGTAGTCAAAACATAGCCAAAGTTCGGTAACCGGAATGGATAGTCAGCCAAGCCAGAAAGTCAGGGATCAGTGTAGTGTAACAGCAAGCAGGATCTGGAGCCAGAAGGGATGTCAGCCAAGCAAGTCTTTAACAGGAATGCAGGAGATGTTGACCAAGGCGAAGGCAGAGATCCTCTGGGCTGGACGGCTTAAGTAGGCAGGACTGACGAGCAGGATATCATCAACAGGTGATTAACTGTGGAGAGATAGGAGCTGGCAATTAGCTGACAGCTGAGTGGCCAGCTCATAGAAGGAAGGGCTGAGCCCAGCCCTGACAGCAATGCACAATATAGTGCAGCCCTCAAAATTTCCACTTGCCTGGTCGCATTTGACAAGTGGAAATAAGCTAAAGAACGAGTGTGGAGCCGCATTGGAGGGGGGGTGCCACCGGCACCAGATTAGCTGTACAGCTTTCCTCCTGGCCGGGCAGCCACCACTGCTGCTATCATTAGGTTCAGAGCATGGGAGGTGCGGCAGGTCCAGACAAAGGGCAGGACTTTTCAAGGTCAGAAACAGGTGATTGTTTGGTCCCAGCAATCAATCACCTGCCTTTCACATGAAAAGTCCCACCCTTTGTTCGGACCTGCCGTGCTTCCCGTCTTGTGCGAATAAGGTAGGGCAGTGTGGGGAAGAGGGAGGAAAGGGGGAGTGCTGCGATGTTATAGAAGGGACATTCTGTAATATCAAGGGAGGACTGTGGTGGGGTCTGTGGTTAGGGATCTGTGATTGGGGGATATGTGATGGGAGGATCAGTGAATGGGGTGGTCTGTGAATGAGGGGGCTGTGATTGGGGGGAGAATCTGTGATGGGGATTAGTGATTGGGGAAGGGTCTGTGTTGAGGGGGTCTGTGATTGGGGATGATCTATGATGGGGAGGGGTCTGTGATGGGGGATTTGTGATGGGGAATCTGTGAGGGGGAGGGGTCTGTGATGGGAGGTCTGTAATAAGGAGGGACCTATGATGGGGGGAGCTATGATGGGGGGATCTGTTATGAGGGGGGTCTGTGATGGAGGGATCAGTGATAAGGAGGGGTCTGTTATGGAAGGGTCTATAATGGGGAGGGATCTGTGATGGGATGGTCTGTGATGGGGGTCTGTGATGGAGGGATCAGTGTTTGGGGGGTCTCTAATGGGGAGGGATCTGTGATGGGGGCTCTGTGATGGGATGGTCTGTGATGGGGGGTATGTGATGGGCAGATCTGTGATGAAGGTCTGTGATTGGGGGATATGTGATGGGGGAATTAATGATTGGGGTGGTCTGTAAATGAGGGGGCTGTGATTGGGGAGAGAATCTGTGATTGGGGGTATGTGATGGGGATCAGTGATTGGGGAGGGGTCTGTGATTGAGGGGGTCTGTGATGGGGGGCAATCTGTGATGGGGAGGGGTCTGTGATGGGGAGGGGTCTATGATGGGGGGGTCTATGATGGGGGGCTGTAATGGGGAGGGATCTGTGATGGGAGGATCTATGATGGGGGGTCTGTGATGAGGGAGCCTGTGATGAGGGGGGGTCTGTGATTGAGGGGTCTGTGATGAGGGGGTCTATGATTGGGGGGAGAATCTGTGCTGGGGGATCAGTGATTGGGGGGGTCTGTGATTGAGGGGTCTGTGATGGGGAGGGATATGTGATGGGGGATCAGTGATTGAGGAGGGGTCTGTGATTGAGGGGTCTGTGATGAGGGGGTCCGTAATTGGGGGCGAGGGGGGAATCTGTGATGGGGAGGGGTTTGGGATCGGGGGGTCTGTGATGGGGAGGGGTCTATGATGGGGGCTTTAATGGGGAGGGATCTGTGATGGGGGTCTGTGATGAGGGAGTCTGTAATGAGGGGGGTCTGTGATGGGGGAATCTTTGATGGGGTGGGTTCTTTAATGGGGGGACTGTGATGGGGGGAGCTATGATGGGGGAGATCTGTGATGAGGGGGTCTGTGATTGAGGGGTCTGTGATGAGGGGGTCTGTGATGGGGGGCAATCTGTGATGGGGAGGGGTCTGTGATGGGAAGGGGTCTATGATGGGGGGCTGTAATGGCGAGGGATCTATGATGGGGGGGATCTATGATGGGGGGGTCTGTAATGAGGGAGTCTGTGATGAGGGGGGTCTGTGATTGAAGGGTCTGTGATGAGGGGGTCTGTGATTGGGGGGGAATCTGTGCTGGGGGATCAGTGATTGGGGGGGTCTGTGATTGAGGGGTCTGTGATGGGGAGGGATATGTGATGGGGGATCAGTGATTGGAGAGGGGTCTGTGATTGAGGGGTCTGTAATGAGGGGCTCTGTGATTGGGGGGGAGGGGGGAATCTGTGATGGGGAGGGGTTTGTGATCGGGGGATCTGTGATGGGGAGGGGTCTATGATGGGGGGGCTTTAATGGTAAGGGGTCTATGATGGGGGGCTTTAATGGGGAGAGATCTGGGATGGGGGATCTATGATGGGGGGTCTGTGATGAGGGAGTCTGTAATGAGGGGGATCTGTGATGGGGGATCTGTGATGGGGAATCTGTGATTGGGTGGGTTCTGTAATGGGGGATCTGTGATGGGGAGCTATGATGGGGGGGTCTGTGATGAGGGGGTCTGTGATGGAGGGATCAGTGATAGGGAGGGGTCTGTGATGGGGGGGTCTATAATGGGGAGGGATCTGTGATGGGATGGTCTGTGATGGAGGGATCTGTGATGGGGGAATCAATGATTGGGGGGTCTGTGATTGGGGGGGAGTCTGTTATGGGAAGAGATCTGTGATGGAGGGGTCTGTGATTGGGAGGTCTCTAATGGGGAGGTGATGGTATGTGATGGGAGACCTGTGATGGGGGATCTGTGATGAGGGGGTCTGTAATGGGGGGATCTGTGATGAGGGGAGTCTGTGATGGGGGGATCTGTTTGCCCAATGCCTAGACCACATACCTTCATGATTGCTGCACCACTGGCATGGTTATATCCTTTTAGTCCTCTCCATAAATTTAGCAGAAATTTGTGCTTAAAGTAGAACTATAGACAACACTTTTTTTTTATTTTGGATAGATTAAGGGAGGGTTATAACCCCGTCAGGTTTTTTTGCCATCTCTGTCCCATTGGGGAGATTTCCCTTCATTTCATGCACCATAGCCAAGTGAGAGAAATCTCTGCAAATTAAGTGAATCCATTTCCATGTCCCCCGCTGGAAAATTTCAGGGAGGGTCTTAAACAGGAAGAGGTGTGGCCTTGACAGAAAGGGGTGGTCATATTTAAATTAGGGGGTGCACGAGTTTAGTCAGGCCTAGGGCAGCAAAAAAAAAAACAAAATACAGTACACCAGTGGCTGCAGGTCATGTCTCTTTGGCAATGGCTTTACCTCTGCATTCTCCAAGGTAGCACTAGCAACCATGGGGTCTATTCAGTAGTTAGGATTGACTGGTACTTGGCATGACTGGAGGTGAGTCTGGACTGAATAATTATGAAACATGTTATTTTGACAAAGGAGCCCAGGCTCGGAAGGGAGGAAATGCCAGTACTGCCCTATCAGTGAGCCTGCTCCTGAGTATTGGTTGATCTTTCTCCCATTATTGACTTACCATGCCTTGTTCTACAATGTGTCTCTCTGCGGAGGTGGCCATTTTGGTAGAGGCAGGACTTTGCTTCCTCATGTCAGACCCTCCAGCAAGACAAAGTGTAAGCAGCACAGTTGTGACATCACAAAATCTCACTTAAAATCTTCCGAGACTAGCAGTCAGAGGCAGCAGTACCTTAGATCTAACACTTCAGATAAAACGTATCGCACTTGCAGCACAGATTCATGACTACATTTGTAGAAATGAAAGTCGCACTGCTTAAATCAGGCAGCTTACATTTATTGCATATCCTCATGTTATCTTCTGCAAGGTTGACTTTTTCACACAACTATCTGCTTATAAAGCCCTGTGTTATTTACATCTAATATAACATGGCAAGTCCCTGCACAGTGTGATTTTGACATGACGTATCTTGTAGCTAGGAGACGGTTTTCCAATTTTCTAATAGGGTTTAAGCTGCAGTGTGTCAACATGATTGAGTTTACAAGGGAAAGCGGGCTAACCTTAGTGTATTTTTAGATTTCTTCAGTACATGGAAAGAAATAGGAACAGATCTTATAGAAAATACAGCTTGACTTAATAATATAACAAAAAGAAGCACCATCATTTTTATTGTATCTAATTTTTCACTGATCTTTACCAGGGCCATATACTGTATATCTTACAGTACTTTTGGGCTAATTTCTAGGGCAATACCATATTCTGGTCATGACAATTATTTTCAAGCAGCACGGTGGGTGACTAAAGAATTTGTACAAGGGATGCCATTATTTACAGGTACATAAGCCAGCAGGATCTCTAACTATTTTGCATATCTCATTTAGCTGTATCATGATTTATGTGGATCAGTTTCCTTATATGTAATAAAAAGGAGATGTGAAATTCTATTCAGTTAAATTCAGATCCCCCTGGTTGAGTGATCTGCTCATCAATTCATGTATTTCTAATTAGGTCATTTAATACAGGGGGATTTTCATATGATACATAAAAATGGTGTTTCTGGTGAGTGACTGTTTCTGTTTATAGCAACCTTATGGACTCACATACATGAGCTTTAAAAGAAAGTGCTCACTGTCACCCTGTCGCTGTCACACAATCACAAACAGCCATCAAAATGATTGAATTGCACTCTGTTAAACAAATGTAGCTATAAAGTCCATGTTGTTGCTGCTGCAGCCTTTGTTCTTCTAAATGACTACTCAGATTCTGACACAGACACATGTGGGAACTGAAAACTGAAGGAGTGCGTTAACATACAGCACCCTTGTGTGTACAGATTAAGGGAATTTTCATTCTTAAATATTAGCATAAAACTTCCTATATGTTTTGCAACCAAAGCGAGAGATTAAAGCTGGCAATACATTATACAATTTTCTTGTTCAATTTCCTTTAGATTTACCATCAACTATTTAGTGCAAGGGCCTGCCTGATTGCATACAATTTGAAAGTGTTTAGGTTTGAGCTCATATTATATGGTTTTGCTCAATTTAAATGAAAATTGTACAAGAACATTGTTATAAAGTATGGCCAGCATTGGTTTAGCATGAGTGTACAGCTAAATTGCCTCTGTCTGCCTATTTTCTCTCTTATGCCACAACTGCCGGCACCTTATTTGTGAGTGAATTGAACCTCACATCTGTCACAGAACTAAATATTATGTATGTTTATAATTTGAGAAAATCAATAAAGAGGGAATAAAAAAGAACTAAGAAATGCTGCACATTTAGGGCCTATTTACACCAGATACAGTGGGATACATTTTTCACTGCACTCCAACTGCATAGACAGTCCAAAGTCCAGGTTTTTCTATGGGCATAATTTACACTATAGCAGTGCAGTGCAATGCAGTGAAAACAGTACAGCAAGCTGCATTTTTCTACACTGCACATGCACAGAAACACAAGCAAATGCAGCGCATATAAAAGCCAAAAGAAGAAAGAAGATGGAAGTGACCTCAAAGGAAATGCAAGTTTAGGAAAAATATGCTGCAAATGCATGTAAAAACATGTGCATCACTGTGCATGCAAAAATGTGCATTAAACGTGCAGTTTCTGGTGTAAATGGACCCTTAAGCAAGCGCTGATATAATCATTACGTGTAAATTATAATGCAATTTGTGTGTAGATATTAAATCTGTCCCTAACTTAATTTATAATATATTTGTAGAATTGGTGGTCATTTTAACAAACATCTTTGGTATTTTGTCACATTTATACAATGTGTCCTAATAATGCAGTCCAATGTTTCTAGATTTACATTTAAATTACATTGTATGTTTTTCTGCAGATAACCTTTGGAGTGACCAGAATCTTGAGGCTGATCCTGATCTTCCTCCAGGATGGAGAACAATTCGTGATTCCTCTGGCACCTATTACTGGCATGTGCCAACAGGAACCACTCAGTGGCAGCACCCAATGTACAATTCAGGAATATCTCATAGTCTGAGTACTGTTCAGGAAAAGGTATTTTCTCATGTTAAATACATAAGCTCTACGTTGTTTTTCGGTGCAAGGTTCTGATAGTTCTCAATACTGATCTCTTGACACTGAATATAGTGAAAATTGAAGTGTGATGTTACTGAACTTTAAAGGGTTGGTCCACCCAAACGTGATAATTTTATTATAGGCAGAGTCTGGTTGATTGAGTATATTTCTTTATCGTCTATCGAGGGACAAAGGAATGAAAAAGATTCTAAAACATTTGGGTTATACAGCAGCCAACAGGAGCTTGGGACACTGCAAACAGAAAAAAGTTGTATTATAGCCCCCTATAACCCCCAACCGCCCCCCACCCCCCTTTACCCAGCATGTCTGTGTTTTTGAGTGCCCCTCCTTTTCTGCCCATAGAGAAGTATTTATTGCCAGAAGATCCTGTAGTCCCCTTAACAGTCAGCAGACAGGACATAATGGAGCTGCAAATGTCCCCTATGGGGGATAGTGTAAGTCCTGAGGTCTTTGTGGGACCTGACTATATGAAATAGGTCATCCTTCTGCGGCTGAGCTGCAGTCTTCTGAGGAGGTCACCTTAGTTTATATCTTCTTTATTATCCTCAATCAGGTGAATGTTCTAGTAGTAAAACTAAGATTTGAACCCTCACTCCTCGGGGGAAAATGCTGCCTTGTTCAGGATTAGTTTGGATAATTCCTTGAATCATGTAGTTGGCGAGGGGCAAGGCAGGTTTTTTTTTTTTTTTTTTTTTTTTTTACAATTATTTTTTTTTTTTTGTTATTGCTATCACAAGAGCAATGTTCCAGTCCATCCTTTTTGGAGACATCAAGGTCCACTAAACCCTTGATATCCCTCCTGTCAATAGTATAAAAAGTTTGGGACAGAAAGTTACAATTTGCCTGTGTACACAGCATCCGTGCTGGGAATTTTGACAGCTCTGAACCTGGAAGAGCTCAGAGCTGAACATTTTTGTTTTTTACAGTCTCAGAGCAGGAGGTCAACAGGGCATCTACCATCAGTCATCTCAAATCATGCCACCACAGCAGTCCCAGGCTCATGAAGGAGCAAGATAAGGCTAGAAACCAGATGGCTGCCCATTCACATATAGGAGCAACTCTACAGTCACCCATGAGCATAAGTAGAAGAAAACAAACCTGCAAACGAAGGTTTGTCTTCATTCTCTCACCGCACCATATGAGCTATGGACATGGCAGTAAACAAGTATTCATGGCCGTGATTTCGTCAGTGCACACTTAAAATGGTTACCGATCAAGTCTCCAGGGCCCCCACAACAGTCTTTAACTCCCCTATGAAGATCAGAGTGATGATCATGGGGGAGATGCATCTGCAAACTTTGAACATACATTAATCTATCTATCTAATATACAGATTGTGTGCTGGAAGATAATTAATACTAGGTTAATACTACTACTACTATTAAGACTACTACTGAAAAATAATTAATACTAGGTGAAGTTAATATTAGGCATACGATAAAACACAGAGACAAACGTTTGTATTATAAACGGATCACCGTACCAAACAAGGAAGATGTTAGAGCAGAGGGTCTTAACTGGGGTGTGAGTACCCCTTAGGGCAGTGTTTCTCAACTCCAGTCCTCAAGGCACCCCAACAGGTCATGTTTTCAGGCTTACCATTATTTTGCACAGGTGATTTGATCAGTTTCACTGCCTTAGTAATTACCACAGCTGTTCCATCTGAGGGAAATCCTGAAAACATGACCTGTTGGTGCGCCTTGAGGACTGGAGTTGAGAAACACTGCCTTAGGGTTATGTATCGCTAATGATGCAAGTATAAGACTGGATCTCTGAATAATTGAAAAAAAGTGAAACAGGATTCTCTGCATTATTAACCACTTCCCGCCCGCCCTATAGCGGATTGACGTCCGGGAAGTGGTTGTGTTATCCTGACTGGACGTCATATGACGTCCAGCAGGATAACATGCCGCAGCGCACCCCCGGGGGCGCGCATCGCGGCGATCGGTGGAGCGGTGTGTCAGTCTAACACACCGCTACACTGATCTTGGTAAAAAGCCTCCGGCGGAGGCTCTTTACCACGTGATCAGCCGTGTCCAATCACGGCTGATCACGCTGTCAATAGGAAGAGCCGTTGATCGGCTCTTCCTCACTCGCGTCTGACAGACGCAAGTAGAGGAGAGCCGATCGGCGGCTCTCCTGGCAGGGGGGGTCTGCGCTGATTGTTTATCAGCACAGCCCCCCCTCAGATCACCCCACTGGACTACCAGGGATGCCACTAGGACCACCAGGGAAGGGGCAACGTGGATGGCCAGGTATGTACCCCATGGCCATCCACATGTGCCCAATCTGTGCCAATCAGTGCCCACAAATGCCACCTCATTGGTGCCACCTCATCGGTGCCCATCAGTGCCGCCGTATCAGTGTCCATCTGTGCCGCCGTATCAGCGCCCATTATTGAAGGAGAAAGCGTACTTATTTACAAAAAAATTTAACAGAAACAAAGAAAAACTTGTTTTTTTTTTCGAAATTTTCGTTTTTTTTTATTTGTTGCGCAAAAAATAAAAACCGCAGAGGTAATCAAATACCACCAAAAGAAAGCTCTATTTGTGGGAACAAAATGATAAAAAATTTGTTTGGGTACAGTGTAGCATGACCGCGCAATTGTCATTCAAATTGCAACAGCGCTGAAAGGTGAAAATTGGGCTGGGCGGGAAGGTGTCTAAGTGCCTGGTATTGAAGTGGTTAAAGCTGAAATCAAAATGGACTTGTCAGCTGACATGTGAGTAAGATTCTCAGTAACTGGACCTCAATTCTATGTCTGATTGCACAAAACAGCAAAAATGTCATTAGTAGCTAGCTTGTCACTATTAGCCATATTTATATAAATATATTAATTTGAAAAAAATATAAATATTATAAATCCTTATGATTTCAGTTGTATAAATGCAAAGTAAAATCTAGCTATTGACAGCTTTGAAAGGCATACTTGTACCCAGCAGGACTGGTGATGATTTCAACAGTTAGGGGTAGAGGTAGAAGGACATATTGGGCAATCCATTGAAGGGTCTGTAATTGTAAAAAGGTTAAGAATCTCTGTGTTAGAGCTTTGTGGTAAGAATACAATATTGTACTGTACTATGTAGAACACTTTTTTCGCACTCTAAAATTTAAATTAGCAAAATGTGTTGGAGCTTTGGGGTAGGAATACATGACTGTACTGTTCTACACAGGACATCTCTAAAATTTACATAAGCAAAGTGTAAAATAAAATAAAATAATACAAAGGCACAATAGTTACATTTTGTTCTTATGCACAGAAAGTCCTTAGGACTTCAGTCAGTGATGTTTCTTCAGCTCGGCCCTCTCCTGGAACAGTATCTACATCGGGCAGAAGGTAGGGAACACATTCTAATTGATCAAAGTTAGCAGGTGGTGATGTGTTAGACTAAATTCTGTTGGTGTAGTGGGCTTACTTTATGTGCATGAGACATTTGTATTTCTGCTCCTGTGCGGTGACTTTGTATAGAGCAAGTGGTTGTTTGTATTGTAACGTTATAATGGCTAGAATGAATAAAAGCTGATACTTATTTTTCTGTTTGATAGGCTTTCGCTACCATGGCATGATGATGATTTATTTCACAATATCAATGATCCAAGCTGTAAGGTAACATCTTTATAAGCTATCTATACATTGTCCTCTTTAGTAGCAAGTGAACTATTATAAAACCAAGGTTCTGAATAAAGAGTATTTATACAAAATCCCCAAAAATGTATACTGTATATTGCAGTTTACCAGTCCTTAGATGGTATGGGCGTATTGTTATTCGTTTTTCAGGCTTTTATTCCTTTATTTTTTACCTGGTACATCAGGAAACCATTAAGAGGATACCTGTGATCTAGTGGGGCCAGATATGCAGGCTGCACACCAAAAAGATACAACTGTTTAAGTGCGGACAACACAATTTATTAGTGAAAATATAACATACAAAATATAACACATATACAGGATCATAAATAAAAATCACAGGGCCCCAAAACAAACATTTCAATGGGCCCCCAACAGAAAAAAAAAAAACATCTTTGTTCAACACCCTAATTACAGTTGCAGGTGACAAAGTAATGTAGACGATGCAATGGTGATCCCGTGGAAGTACCTCAGTACCACACCACCTCTGTGGCAGGATAGCGTTCGTCTATTCAGCCAGGAGGCTAAAGAAAAAGGATAAGTACACTTATCCTTTGAATGGCAAATTGTCAATGTCAACTTAACACAGTACCATGCATTGTAATATGTTGTGTTACAAAAAATAGTACATTATTATTATTATA
The DNA here is from genome assembly GCF_042186555.1 of Aquarana catesbeiana. Taxonomy (NCBI): domain Eukaryota; kingdom Metazoa; phylum Chordata; class Amphibia; order Anura; family Ranidae; genus Aquarana; species Aquarana catesbeiana. Next base: position 468,287,720 of record NC_133326.1, on the reverse strand, counting down.
CAGGATTTATGGAGCGCTAACAGTTTGCGCAGTGCTTTACAACATGAGGGCAGTGCAGTTACAATACAATTTAATACAGGAGTACTTTTTGGTGCATTAGCAGCCTGTTCAAATGAATGGGCTTAATGCAACACACATTAATGCACTACGTAATGCATGTGCACTGTCACAGTACAACAGTGTGAATGGTCCCTAATAGAAATAAAAGTTTTAAGGACACGCACCCTCCTCCTCCACCATCACTATAATGTCCAGAAATTGTTCTCTCTGTCCCCTCCAGAAAATCTCCTGCGACTTCCCTCCTCCATCCCTTGCTGAAAGTGCCCACTCTCCATGGTAGCTAACCTTCCTACAGCTAAAGATGTTTAGTCATTCCCTATTTAGAATTTAATTGCCATAACCCCACAGATGCAATGACAGCTCAGTCGCTCGGGGGCCGAGGGTTGAGGAGCAATGGGTACCTCTGTAGTTAAATAATTCCCCAGTCAGACATCTGCTCTGCAGAAGCAGTGACAGCTCAACTGATCACTGCTATCATTTGTAAACAAAGACCCAGCACAGATAGGCTTCCACTGCTCATTTCCTCTTTCGGCTCTAATTGATAACCTCATCAAATGCAGAGCCCAACAAAAGAAGCGAGAAGTGGAAGCCTTCCTGCGTACTTCCTCAGCCTACACTGTAGACTGGTGACAGGGAATTAAAGAGACAGGCAAAGCTTGCATTTCCTGTAGATAGTAATGCGCCAATACTTCTTCTGCTACAGTACATTGATAGTAGACATGTGCACAACCAAAAAAATTTGTTCATTTTCGTTTCATTAGTTTATAATTTTTTTCGTTTTTCGGGTCATTCGTTATGATCGCGATTCGTAAATTCGTTCATTCGTAAATTCGTAAATGCGTTCATTCGTACATTCATTCATTCCTAATTCGAACATTCGTTCATTCGTACATTTGTACATTCGTAAATTCATACATTCGTAAAATCGTACATTTGTAAATTAGAAAATTCGGAAATTTGTAAATTCGAAGTTTGAAAATCCAAAAACCCGAAAATTCAAAAATCTGAAATAGTAACTAACTATTAAATTATAGGTATTGTAATTTCCTTTCAAACTTGACTGTCAGTGAACGTAACAAATACAAATTTAACCGAAGTTACGAATTATCCAAAATGAATGCTGCATCTAAACAAATGGAACGGAACAAATTAATAATCAATAATAATAATAAAACGTTGTTATTATTAAGTGTTCTTGCATAGCAAGACCACTTACTGTTATCTCACATATATATTATTAAGTGTTCTTGCATAGCAAGACCACTTACTGTTATCTCACATATATATTATTCTTATTATTATAGCCAAATTTACCACCCTAACTCCTCCCACAGTTTTTACACTACATAGACAAGTAATATACCGAAACGTGCGGATTGTTCCCGAATGGTGTGCTATTACTTTGTGGAACGTTTCGCCGAATGGTTCACGAAATATCGTCGTTTTTGCGGCGAAATTGGTCCCATAGGAATGAATGGGGAAACTAGAGTGGGAGGTGACAAAAGCTGGAAAATCAGAACATGATTTCTAAACTGCCGCCACTCCCTCATTTTCAAGCCCACCTACACAAATCTTATATCAAAACGTTCAGCTATCCCTGCTGCCACTAAACATGTCCACGGCTAAGCCATAGTCCTGATAGTTTTCACAATATGACCATTTGTTTGTAACTCACGCCGTCCATTGACATTCATTGAAACTACACTCTAGCCCCCTCCAAATTTGAAGGGCAATTTCTAAACTACGACCGTGCCTTCATTTTTAATATTTCACAGACTATGTATCAAAATCTAGGTCTGGGTCTTGTGATTCTCACAATATAAAGATCTTCGCTGTAGGATGTATAGTTTTTAAAATACGGCCATTTGTTTAGAGGTCATTTCAGGAAATTTTAGCCATTAATCAGAGTGTACTGTTAGTGTTTGTTTTGTTGCCATGGTTACCAAAGCTTCTGTTATAAACAGGGGGGAAAGTGGCTGGAGCATCTCAGCTGATTACAGAGCCCGGGGGAGGGGACAGACACACCATGTACTGATTTATAATAGAGGAATATGATGGGGCAGTTTTGATGGGGTAATTCTGATGGGGCAGTTTAGATGAAGTAGTATTTGGGAAGCATAAACAGGGCATGAGCGTTGCTAGGAAACAGTGGTTGTAAACACAAGATGCTAAGACACCCCAAATGCATGTGACTTCATCTGCTAGACTTGATAATGCTTGTAGACTCCTCCCACATTTTCCACACTACAGAGACAAGTAATATACCGAAACGTGCGGATTTTTCCCGATTGGTGTGCTATTACTTTGTGGAACGTTTCGCCGAATGGTCCACGAAATATCGTCGTTTTTGCGGCAAAATTGGTCCCATAGGAATGAATGGCGAAATGTTCAAAACTAGAGTGGGAGGTGACAAAAGCTGACAACCCCATGATCAGCCAAAACATTATGACCACCCCATGATCAGCCAAAACATTATGACCGCCCCATGTAAAAAAAAAAATATTTTTGAAAAAAAAAAAATATTTTTGAAAAAAGTAAAAAAATAATTTTTGAAAAAAAAAATCATTTTTGAAAAAAAAAAAAAATATTTTTGAAAAAAAAAATATTTTTGAAAAAAAAAAAATTATTTTTGAAAAAAAAAAAAATATTTTTGAAAAAAAAATTTCTTTTAAAAAAAAAATTATTTTTGAAAAAAAAATATATTTGAAAAAAAAAAATATTTTTGAAAAAAAAAAATTATTTTTGAAAAAAAAATTACTTTAAAAAAAATAATAATTTCGAAAAAAAAATTATTTTTGAAATAAAAAAATTCATTTTTGAAAAAAAAAATTACCTTTGAAAAAAAAAATTACTTTTGAAAAAAAAAATCATTTTTGAAGAAAAAAAAATCATTTTTGATTAAAAAAAATTCATTTTTGAAAAAAAAAATTACTTTTGAAAAAAATGTTCAGCTCTTTCAGCGAATGATGGAACTTTTTTACTACTATTTATACTTTTTAAAATATTAAGTTTTTTAACACTTTTCACAGTTACTCAAGCCACTCCACCCCACCCAGTTACTCCGCCCACTCCAGTTGTAGAGGCAAGAACACTTTCACAATTTCCCCAGAAATTGTACCTTTTCTAGTTCTTATTATTATAGCCAAATTTACCACCCTAACTCCTCCCACAGTTTTTACACTACATAGACAAGTAATATACCGAAACGTGCGGATTGTTCCCGAATGGTGTGCTATTACTTTGTGGAACGTTTCGCCGAATGGTTCACGAAATATCGTCGTTTTTGCGGCGAAATTGGTCCCATAGGAATGAATGGGGGAACTAGAGTGGGAGATGACAAAAGCTGGAAAATCAGAACATGATTTCTAAACTGCCGCCACTCCCTCATTTTCAAGCCCACCTACACAAATCTTATATCAAAACGTTCAGCTATCCCTGCTGCCACTAAACATGTCCACGGCTAAGCCATAGTCCTGATCGTTTTCACAATATGACCATTTGTTTGCAACTCACGCCGTCCATTGACATTCATTGAAACTACACTCTAGCCCCCTCCAAATTTGAAGGGCAATTTCTAAACTGCGACTGTGCCTTCATTTTTAATATTTCAGAGACATACTATACATCAAAATCTAGGTCTGGGTCTTGTGATTCTCACAATATAAAGATCTTCGCTGTAGGATGTATAGTTTTTAAAATACGGCCATTTGTTTAGAGGTCATTTCAGGAAATTTTAGCCATTAATCAGAGTGTACTGTTAGTGTTTGTTTTGTTGCCATGGTTACCAAAGCTTCTGTTATACACAGGGGGGAAGGTGGCTGGAGCATCTCAGCTCTGATTACAGAGCCCGGGGGAGGGGACAGACACACCATGTACTGATTTATAATAGAGGAATATGATGGGGCAGTTTTGATGGGGTAATTCTGATGGGGCAGTTTTGATGAAGCAGTATTTGGGAAGCATAAACAGGGCATGAGCGTTGCTAGGAAACAGTGGTTGTAAACACAAGATGCTGAGACACCCCAAATGCATGTGACTTCATCTGCTAGACTTGATAATGCTTGTAGACTCCTCCCACAGTTTTCACACTACAGAGACAAATAATATACCGAAACGAGCGGATTGTTCCCGATTGGTGTGTTATTACTTTGTGGAATGTTTTGCCGAATAGTCCACGAAATGACGTTTTTGCGGCGAAATTGGTCCCATAGGAATGAATGGCGAAATGTTCAAAACTAGAGTGGGAAGTGACAAAAGCTGACAACCCCATGATCAGCCAAAACATTATGACCACCCCATGATCAGCCAAAACATTATGACCGCCCCATGTAAAAAAAAAATATTTAAAAAAAAAAAAAAAAAATTTTTGAAAAAAGTAAAAAAATAATTTTTGAAAAAAAAAAATCATTTTTGAAAAAAAAAAATATATTTTTGAAAAAAAAAATATTTTTGAAAAAAAAAAAATTATTTTTGAAAAAAAAAAATATTTTTGAAAAAAAAATTTCTTTTAAAAAAAAAATTATTTTTGAAAAAAAAAATATTTGAAAAAAAAAAATATTTTTGAAAAAAAAAAATTATTTTTGAAAAAAAAATTACTTTAAAAAAAATAATAATTTCGAAAAAAAAAATATTTTTGAAATAAAAAAATTCATTTTTGAAAAAAAAAATTACCTTTGAAAAAAAAAATTACTTTTGAAAAAAAAATCATTTTTGAAGAAAAAAAAATCATTTTTGATTAAAAAAAATTCATTTTTGAAAAAAAAAATTACTTTTGAAAAAAATGTTCTGCTCTTTCAGCGAATGATGGAACTTTTTTACTACTATTTATACTTTTTAAAATATTAAGCTTTTTAACACTTTTCACAGTTACTCAAGCCACTCCACCCCACCCAGTTACTCCGCCCACTCCAGTTGTAGAGGCAAGAACACTTTCACAATTTCCCCAGAAATTGTACCTTTTCTAGTTATTATTGTTATTTATTATTATTAATTCATTACATTCCATTCCGTTTTTTCAGATCATTCATAACTTCGGATAAATTTGTATGTGTTACGTTCACTAACAGCCAAATTTAAAAGGAAATTACAATACCTATAAATTAAAAGTTACTAGTAATTACTAATAGTTAAGTTATTATTAGTTAACTATTATTTCAAATTTCCGAATTTTCGAATTTACAAATTTACGAATTCACTAATTTACTAATGTACGAATGCACGTATGTCCGAATGTACGAATGTAAATTGCGAATGTACAAATGTACGAATGCCCGAATTTACGAATGTCCAATTTTATCGAATTTATGAATATTCGGAAAAAACGTTAAACGGGTTTTCGTTAATTCGGATATTCCCGAATTAACGAATTTGTCGAAATTCGTTAAAAAACGAATTCGGAACGAAACGAATTGCACATGCCTAATTGATAGCACCAACGTAAACTAATCTCAGCCTGTAAAAGAAAATCTATACTTACCTTTCCAGTGGCCCATGTCTTGAAGCTCTGCTGTGTTGTAGATCTCTGGCCTTTATAGTTATCTAAGAGGGTGAAATACTTGCACCCCTGCTGCACACTGTGATTTACTGACTCCTACATGACATAGGAGACAGTGATATAAAAAAATTAAAGCCCTCTAGCTAGTAGATTAATTTCATTATTGATGTATTAATTATGCCTAGCTTATACAGTAGGTGAAAAACAGTACTACACAAAGAAATCGTTTTTTTTTCACACAATATTTGTTTGTTTTTCAGAGCTTTGCAGTTCATTGCCTAGGCTGGGTGGAAATACCTGAAGAGGATCTAGCACCTGGAAAGAGCAGTATCACTGTTAACAATTGTATTCAACAGCTGGCCCATACTAAGTGTGACAGTAGTGACATGTCATCAAATGAAGTGAGTTGCCTGCAGTCATGAACTAGACTACCTTTCAAGACACATTTAGCATCCCTATGTGGTTGGTACTGAAGTGACCATATGTTACTATATGTTACATGTACTGGACCTGGGACACCCTGGACAATTGCCCTTAAAATAATCACCAATGCAGAGAATTGTGAATGGGGTAAAAAAAGGTATCCTTTTGTGTTGTTCAAACTGCAGTATATTATTCAAGGAAAAAGTAAGAGTAACCTATAGTATGTGCTCCTAATGCCACCCATAAAAGAATGCAACCATGTTTAAGTCAGAACATTTACACAGTTTACTTTAAGCTGAGTTCTCTGTAACCCACTACATCCAGAATCCAGAGGTTTCCACCACCGAGGTTTGCTGGTAGTAAACATCCTGAATTCAGGGCTGTCTAATCACACAAGAACCCCTGGTGTATGGGGACTCCTGCAGTTGCTCCCCCCCCCTCCCCAGGAGGGGGAATTGCATGTGTTTTGAGCAGGGGATCAGTGCGGGGGGTGGAGGAAATTGCTGAAATCGATCTTTTGTGGCTCACCCTGCAGCAGGTAAAAGCCAGCATTTCCTTCTCCCTGCAGCCGGCATTCAGCTGCTGCAGGGTGAGTCACAAAAGATTAATTCCAGAGGGGGATCTTTAGGATGGAGAGCAGGGAAGGGGCCAGAAAACATGTTATTTACCTGCCCCTTCATTTTCTAAGTGAACACAGCGAGTGATTGGTACCAATCACTCACTATATTCATTCATAACTGAACCATAGAAAACTTTTATTACTATGCTTAGAGAGGAACTGCAGTCTGCTCACATAATTTATAATAAAAACATTTTTGCCATCCTGAAGCTTCCCTCCAACCACTGTGCATGTTATTTTATATATACTGTGATTTTGTATTTGCCAAATATGCTGCAGAAATCTCCCTCCACTGAGTCTGGCTGCAACCATTTTAACTGTGGGTAGCTAATGCTGCTGCCTGTTCACTTCCTGGATTTACACAGAGGCACACATCTAGCTCTGCAGCTCTCATTGGCCCTTTTATGACTCATCCCCCCTCCCTTCCTGCCAAACTCTCACGAGAGTGAGAGAAAGAGAGCTGTGCATGATGTCATAAGCCTAGGCTTTTTACCAGACAAGAAACAGGAAGTGGGCAGTAAAAGGTATTTACTGGCAGGGAAAAAATGTTTTACTATCCAAAGTTAAAACAACAAGGGCAGAAAAATGAATAGATGGAAAGTTGAAAAATGACTGAAGTTCCGCTTTAAGTTTATGAATGAACAGGAGCCTCTGTCTCCTGTTTATTCATCTGCAGTCAAGTTGAGGCTGCAGAAAGGAACTGGGGAATGTGTTTCCACAGTCCATTTCTCTGTCTCAAAAGTGAGATTTTAGGGGTCTGTTTAGATCCCTAATATCTCACCAAAGACACCCCAACAGTGTTTCAAAATTAACTGAACATTAAGATTAAAAAAAAAAGAAATTGTAAAAAATCTGACAGAAATTTCTAACCAGGCTAAAAGGCCACACCCAATATGTAGCATAATTTAGCAACACCCAGCACACATAGGTCACCATCTCCCTGGTAGGGGGTCCCAGTTTATTTCTTTGCCCAGGGGCCCATGGTGCTGTTAGGGTGGCACTACCTGAACCATATGTTGTGTAACTTCCACTTCTTGTTTCAACAATTACCTTCAGACCTCCAAATCATGTTTGGACCTTTTGCTGCTGAAGGAAACTTAGAATTAAAATTGTTTTACATGAGGCTTTCTGCAGGGGATAGATAGCATAGAGCATACATAAAGTGTTTGAAGATTTGAGGTCACCAGATGACTGACAAAATGGAGTGAGATGGACTTGTAACTACAGCAATGCTGAGTACTGAGCAGATAGTATGTACCCCTTATGTGTATGTCAGGGATTTTTTTTTTTTAGTATACCTTTAATGACAAATAATTACTTGATGAAGGTAAGGGGGTAAAACACCCAGGCTACTTTTGATTTCCCCAAGCAGGCCTGAGCCAGAGTATAACAAAGAGCTTATTGCTTTGTTTGATGTTGGTCATTACTTGGTCAGCAACTACGGTTTGCAAGTTGTGTGACTATTGCCAGTGCCACAAGCAGACAGCCATTCAGTGTTGCACTGCTGTTTTAGTGAAAAAATTGAAACTATAAGTCAGAAGGGTAAGGGTGATTAGCTATCATGACTAGCAAGGTTATATACTTTCCTATATTTAACATCTAGGTGTCTATAAGTAATCACCTTAGCAGTTTTTGTATTGAAGTCACTCCCTGGTGTTGGTATAATGCATAGCTTAGACACATGTAGACATCATCCTAAATGGATTTTATTACCTAAATCATCTGACATCTGATCACTGTCACAGCTTAGTAAGAAACATCATTTTGGATCATGTATGTTTAAATTTATATGAGCTACTTAAAGTGATATCTACCTGCACATAGGTGGGTAGGGCACACAAATAATAATAATGTTATCTGTACTTTCGTTCTTTTTTTTTTCTGCCAAGATCACATGATCTCCGTCCCTTATATCATCACAGTATGGACTGGGAGGGGGCTGAGCTACACAACAGTGAGCCTTATGTCCTGTGACATTGCTTTAGCTAATCTATGCCCTCCATTTCATGCCAATTTGAACAAAGTGCGCTCTCAATCAGACGTGAGCTTCTTCCCCTAGGCAGATCAGATGCTTGACTGATAGTGGACTCCAATGTAAAAAATGTATGAAAGGGGAGGGATTGTAATAGCTTGTATGTCAGCAGGATCAAATGATTAGTTAGACAGGACATATATAAAAACGTCTGTGAGACGCAAAGGATACATGATGATAGCTATTACACTACCTCCACTTCCATACCATTAAAAGCATTGGCCGCTGTCAGTCAAGCATCTGATCCTCCTAGAGGTGCAACACATGCCTGACTGACAGTGTACTCCATTCTGAATGGCCTGGAAGGGAGGGCATGGATTAGATAAAGTAATGTCACATGACATATGGCGTGCTGTGGTTTAACTCCCCCTCCAACCCAGGCCACGCTAAACAGCCATCATGTGACCTAGTAAGTTGTGTATAGTAATACACAGCTTACTTACTTAGTTGCCACTGGGGTGGCAACACTGCAGAGACCCTATGAGCTTGCAGATCATTTACCACCAGGAAGGAGGAAGCCCTAGTAATTCCAGGATAACCAGGTACTTTTTACTACAGGAAAAATGTATATTAAAACTAAGGGCACAGATAGTTAATAAATGTAACCCCTTGCTAGCACCAGGTTCCTAGCTGTCCCATTTGGCTTCAGAACAAAAGTTGTAGTGGATTTTAAATCATTGAGAAATTTGTAAGTTATCTTAAATTCAGTGTTGTTCTAGTAGAAACTATGGTAGGCATACAGACTAGGAGTCCTAGCTAATATACAACACTGCGGGATCCCCAAAGGTGTGAATAGGCACCTGGCAGGTGCTACAGAATGCCATTAGCCACTTAGTACTGACTTGTGTTTATTTGACTTGACTTGATTTTATGTTGATATTGACTTTTATAATATACTTTATGCAGAATAGCAACATAGGTCTATTTTTGACATACATGTACGTTTTAGTATTTTATTTGCATTTTAGGGGGAAAATATGGTGATGATTTTGAAAAAAGATACAATGAGCTTGGTGGATCCACTTGATCACAGTCTGATTCACTCTCAACCCGTCATCAACATTCGAGTGTGGGGTGTTGGCTGCAATAATGGAAGGTATTCAAGTTAATAATAAATATTTGTATTTGTAATAATTGGCCTTCCCAAGGTTAACAGAACACTTAGCAAACAGAGCTTAGTGGGCATGGGCATGGGTTTTGAAGTGGAACTGCATTAATGGCTTAAAGTGTATGCATACCCAGAACATTTTATGTTTTGGATACAGTAGGGAAGAATTAGAATCCTCACTGGGGAGAGTCAACACTCTTTAAATGTCCTGGTGGCCATTTTCACAGTTGTCACTGGAGCTAGAGCTGACAGGAAAGCTTCCACTTGGGACACCTGTTCCAGTGACAATAGACAGGTTGAAATTTCCTATCATCTATTATCTGGGAGTTTCACAACTGATGTATTGCTTTTCCTAGACAGTAAGTGAAGGAAATCCTCCCCAACAGGGCAGACAGCAGAAAAAAAGCCTGAAAGATGGAAATTGGATTTTAACCCTTCCCTATTCTACTCAGAACAAAACAAGAATGGGCTATACACACACTTTTAATGCATGTGTCCAAGAACTTACAGTTCTACAGCTTTTCTGTGAGGAAAACTAATTTCCGTTTAGTATGCTTAACATCTTGGCATATTGCTGCTATGAAAGGTTGCTCAGAATTCTTGTTGAGAGGTGCACACATGTGTTCCCAGTCACCTGGTCTTCTGCGTCACTCCCTAAGACTTCCCAGGGGAAGAACCCTGTGGCAGCTTTCTTTTCTTCCTTTTTCTTCCTTCCATGGCAACTGGGTGAGCTAACTGGTATCTCAAAACAGGTTACTATGCAGAGCAGATGTGGCTGAAGAGCATGCAGCTTATCTTTCTAAACATATCTGCTCTGCATAGTAACCTCTGTTTTGAGATACCAGTTAGCTCACCCAGTTGCCATACAAGGAAGGAAAGAAAGATGCCACAGGGTTCTTCCCCTGGGAAGTCTTAGAGAGTGACGCAGAAGACAAGACCAGGTGACTGGGAACACATGTGTGCACCCCTCAACATGAATTCTGAGTGACCTTTCATAGCAGCAATATGCCAAGATGTTAAGCATACTAAACGGAAATTAGTTTTCCTCACAGAAAAGCTGTAGAACTGTAAGTTCTTGGAACCTGGAGAGCTCAGTATGCATATGACATCTTCCAGCTCTGAAATCAGAACTTTGTTATACCAACCACAACTCTCAGTGCAATGTAAGGAGCTTCCCTGACCAATAAAGAGACACACAGTCTTAGGTGTGGGGTGGTCAAGTTCCAACTGAAGATATTTAAGAATGCATAGGAGCCCAGGAAAATTAAAAAAAAACCTCTAAAATGTTAATTAAAAACAACCCAAGAGCAATACTTGACTTTCCTATCTGCCAACTTTACCATCCATCAGTGTTTCTCAACATTATTATATTTTGTAACTCTATATAGCAGCAGAAACTTACCTAAGACCTGGTTATTGTGTGTCCATTTAACTATAGTATTTGTGACTGTGGGCCAGAACCTCTAAATGGGATTTCAATATTTCTAACCAACCCCTATCTTTTAGAATAAGTAAAACATGTCTACCTCTGTTTGTTTACAACAGTATACCCCCTTTGGCACACACTAATGATTGAGGAATTCTGCAATACATAATTTTCTTCATAATCTAGGTGCAGAGCATCCTCCAAAGTAGCAATTTGCAAAGGAATTCCTGATCACTGCAGGGCTTTTTTGGTAATGAAGAAAATGTTCACTGATGCCAAATGAAAACATCTGATGATGAATGATGGTTGATGATTATTATTTGCTTGGAAACAGGTCAATTGTAATTATAGTTATGTTGGTATTACATTAAATATAAGATCTTATGCTGTAACTCTGTCCAAAAGGTATTAGAGTGACAGAGAAGACTTACAACCCTGGTCACCAGTCCAAATTAGCAACGTGGAAAGCAGAGTTCACTCTTGGCAAGTATCCACCTTCTTTGCCAAGCGTACACATTAAATTAAATTGGTGGCAGCATCAATATTTCAGGGGTTCTCTTGTCCCTTTTTTTGTATAGAAAAAAAACTAACAACAGCAAAATAAAATGAAACAAACTTTTTTTTAGATACTGAAGTTGCTATTTTGTATGTAATTTTATCTGGATAATGTTTTTCATTAAACACTTTTTATTTTGCTCAGAGAGCCATTTCACTCAAAAAGAAACTCAACTTTTACACTCCAGTCATAGTGCTATAAGTTAATGATGTAACAGGCTTAAAGTGGATGTAAACCTCGGACATTAAATATGAACAAAGCATTATCCTCTATAGTGTGTACTTGTCTCAATTAGGAGCAATAGGTGTAATTTCTGTCTGCCTTTGGTCATCTGCTATCAGTATGAATCACTTCTGACAAGTTTTCCTGTCACCAAGAGAAAAAAAGGTGACAGGGAGGGAGCTCCAGCACACAACCTGCAATTGAAAGCATCAGCTCTGTTCCTATTTGCTGTGTGAAGGGGGGATGTCTCTTCTCTCCAATCAGCTCCCAGAGATCTCCTCACTAAACTCTGCAGTGTGTAACTTCAGCTCTTTTCCCCATTTTCTAAAAGCTCAGACAGGCTTTATAAATTCTGGACTTTGAAAGGCTGTAAAGAAGAGAAGACTACAGATAAACAGATACAACTTATGTTTAATCTCTGTGTATCACCTGAGGCCAGTCACTTCACTGGATATATGTAAAGCGTTTACAACCACTTTATTTCACAAAGCTAACACACCAGGAAAAGTATACTTATTTTTTTAAAAGTGACAGTTATTTCTCATTCAAGGATTTGTGTCTAATGAGATTTGAAAAATACAGTCATGTGGCTAAATTAGAGAGCTTTCTGAATTATGTATGCAGTTTTCCAGATTTAATGAAAAAGTGCCAAAATTTCGATAGTTGCTGCAAGTCCAGAGGGCTGTTAATGCTAGAAATATCGGCTGTCAGTGAGTGAATTGATCAGCTACGGCTTGTTGTCCTGCTACAAAGCACTCTTTAGCAAAGTATAATACAATACCCATGCAATCTGGTTAAAGAGGAAACTCCATTCTATATGGCTTTATCCTTGAATGAGAATCAGAATTTTCTGTGAAATGTTATAGGTGGTCATAGACATGGAAAATGCCCAGTCAATTTCTGTTGGATTAAGGGCCATTTTTGGTAAATGTAAACAGCCTCAGCTGACAATTCTAATGCCCTGTACACACAGTCGGACTTTCCGACAGAATATATGCGATCGGAGCTTGTTGTCGGAAATTCCGACCGTGTGTGGGCTCCATCTGACTTTTCCATCGGAATTTCCAACACACAAAGTTTGAGAGCAGGCTATAAAATTTTCCAACAACAAAATCCGTTCGCATAAATTCCGACCGTGTGTGGACAATTCCAATGCACAAAGTGCCACACATGCTCAAAATAAATTAAGAGACAAAAGCTATTGGCTACTGCCCTGCTTATAGTCCCGATGTACGTGTTTTACGTCACCACTTTCAGAACTATTGGATTTTCCGACAACTTTTGTGCGATCATGTGTATGCAAGACAAGTTTGAGCCAACATCCGTCGGAAAAAATCTATGGATTTTGTTGTCAGAATGTCCGATCAATGTCGGATTGTGTGTACAGGGCATAACAGTCTAAAACTACTCAACCGTTACCATTCCCCCAGAGATAAGCCAAAACTAGGGTTGCTTTTCTGTACCTTCCTCCTTAATAGACATAAATGTGTATGCTTGATAAAGCCAAGCACTCACATTTGTGAAGCAGTCCAAAGACATTTTTTGCATGGGGGCAGTTAGTTCATGTCTGCATGCTAGCTTGTAAGTGACCTACAATGTCCAAAAACCTGACCTCCAAAATCTTAAAAGAGGACTGCAGGATGTATGTGTATTGTGGTAATCACACTTACCTCCATGCTATCCTTCCCAAGATACAGCTATTTGAAAACCCTGATACCAGCCCATTGGTACTGGTATCAGGTATTCCAATCCCTGTGTGTTCATCATATGGTCTCTGACAGTATTCACCCTAAACGAAGTCACCCTAAAAGAAGTCTATAAGGTTATCATTTTGGTAATTAGTTCAGTGCAAACTATGCACACTTTTAGCCATCTGAATCAAAGAATTAACACTCGTGTAGCCCTTCTGACACATGTATGGGACTATGTATACTAGAACAGGGTAGTTTCACAACATACTCACCTGCCCAGCGGATCCTCTCAGAATTCTGCCCATGTTCGGTCCTGCGCCGCCATCTTCTTAAATGACATCATCAGGAGGCTCTTCCGTGTTAAGCCCCTGGGCCCGCCCTCCTCCTCATTTCTTAATGTAGTACTACAGTATGCCTCCTGGGATATGTGATGTGCATATCCCAGGAGGCACAGCAGGCTTAATGCAAGTCAATCGCCTAGGTGAATGACATGCATTGAGGGGCGAGCTCAAAGGTTTTTCCCAGAAAAAAAAACAGAAAAAGTAAACAAGAAAAAAAAAGTGTGGTCTGTATGAAGAAGAGGGGAGGAGGGGTGGAGAGAGGGCAAGATGTGTTTGAATTCGAAGAACCGCTTTACGTGCTGGGGTGTTTTCCTAACACTTATTAGAACTGAAGAAGTAGTTTGGATAAGCTACAAAACAGCTTCAACATTACAGAACAAGTTCAGTTTAATGTTAATAGCTACTACTAGCTATGCCATGACCTGGATAAATGAGAACCTTCACAGACATAGCAGCAGGTTTACATGCAAAAGGAATCTTCTAGATGGGTATAGAGATGTTTAAAAGAAGCAATGAAGGCTGCGCTCAGCTATACAGTGTAGCAAGTGCAAGAAAACAATATGATTCACAGTAATATAATAACAGTCCCACTTCAAAGTGAGGTAAAGTGCTTGTGCGCTGATCAGAAACATGTGCTCCAATTCGGTGTGTAGACACAGGTGCCTCACATGGATGTACACTCACCCTTATGAGTTGACCATCTATCGCTAGAGTGGTCACTTGCGCTTTGTGGGGATAGTGAGACCCCTAGATGGTATAATCATGTTATAATCCAGGTCAGCTATACTCAGACTAATCCTCCATGAGTGAGGAGAGAGAAACAACAGAGGGAGGGAGGCTCCCATAGTGTAAAACCGTTGGTTTATTTGTAAAAAATGAAGTTAAAAAATATATACACTCACATTTTTAGGTGCCTAAGCCTGGCACCTGGTGTAATCAGCATGTATGATGATAGGAATCGCCGGCCAGTCTCAATTGTAGACGCCGCTGGCCTGCGGTGAGGCTCGGTTCCCTGAGATAGTAATATCGGGTAGATATGTGGTCGAGATGATGGCCAGCGGCGTCTACAATCATACATGCTGATCACACCGGGTGCCAGGCTTAGGCACCTAAAAATGTGAGTGTATATATTTTTTAACTTCAATTTTTACAAAAAAATCAATGGTTTTACACTATGGAAGCCTCCCTCTGCTGTTGCTTTCTCCCCACTCATGGAGGATTAGTCTGAGTATAGCTGACCTAGATTATACCATCTAGGGTCTCATTATCCCTACAAAGGGCAAGTGACCACTCTAGCGATAGATGGTCAACTCATAAGGATGAGTGCACATCCATGTGGGGCACCTGTGTCTGCACACCGAATTGGGGCACTGTTTTCTGATCAACGCATGAGCACTTTACCTCGCTTTGAAGTGGGACTGGGACTGTTATTATATCACTGTGAATCATGTTTTTTGCACTTGTTACACTGTATAGTTGAGCGCAGTGTTCAATTCTTCTTTTAAGCCCACTGTGACACCAGGAGATGTGCCTGGTATAAAGGTCCATCACACTTTAGGATAAATTTAGGGAGTTTATTGAAGTTTGCAGTTCGCAAGTAACAGGTCCCAGATAGCAAGGATACCTTGCCACAAATTTGTGGCAGTGTTGAATTGTAAGTCTTGGTAACTTGCTGCACTTTTTCACTGGCAAGTTATACACTTGCATAGCACTTGAAGCACAAGTTCTAGTTGACACTTTTACAATTTGTAGCAAATTTTTGTAGCAAGTCTCTAGCAAGAGCAAAGTTGCAGTGGTGAGTCTACAGCAAGAGCTCTGAGAGTCACAGTGACCACTGTGGTGGGATGACTATCGCACAACATAACTGAACCAAAACTTGCAGCAGAATTGCAGAATGTTGCAAAGAAAGTTGATCTCGAGTCATGCAATGCGGACTTGCTGCAATTGTGCAACAAACTTGTGATGCCTGGCAAGTCTAGCAATAGCTTAACAAGTCATTTTCAAACTTGCAGTGCTTGCTATCTGGGGTAAAATTACCTATGAACAGGGCCATAGATAATTTTTCTTTGGGTTGGTTCAGCTCACGAGAATTCTCCTCATCCTCATACTCATCAGAGTCTCCCCTCTTACATCAGGGTCCCCAGAGTCACCCCATTTACATCAAGGTCCTCCTCCTTAAATCAGGGTCCTAAGAGTTCCCTTTCCTTGAATCAGGGTCCCCATAATCACTCTTCTTACATCAGGGTCTCCAGAGTCTCCCCTCCTTACATCAAGGTTCCCAGAGCCCCCCAGCCTTACGTCATGGTCCCCAGAGCCCCCCTTACATCATGGTCCCCAGGGCCCCCACTTACATCAAGGTCTCCAGAGCCCCTCTTTTTTACATCAGGGTCCCCGGAGTCACCCTCCCCCTTACATCAAGGTCCCCAGAGTTCTGCCTCATTGTATCAGAGTTTTAAGAGTCCCCCTTCCTTCTCTCAATGCCGGGGATGGAGCAAGCACGTGATTGATTGCTAGAATGCCGGTGGTCCCAGCAGCCAATCACTCTAGCTGACAGTGGTGGGCAGCGGCAGTGGATGGATCCTGTCAGTCCGTATATTGATATACAGTAGCTAACTCTGAGTGCTGTGCAACCTGCAAAGTTGCTGAGGCTGAGCGGTGCAGCCACGGCAGGAGGGACACAGGTTCAGCAATTGGGCAGGACACTCTGGGGGGGAGTTTGAACACCCCCTAACTCCTCTTCCTTATCTACACCCCTGCCTGTGAACTATAAACTTCAATAAACTCCCTAAATTTACACTTAAATGTGACAGACTTTTATACCCATCTAAAAGTCTGCCTATGCCTGTGGATCATCTTTTCTTTCCCTTTCAGAGAGGCTTTAGCCTGGAACCCTAATAAGACCAACCCACATCACTCCTTTATTGGGTACAAGCTCCCTGAAAGGATAACCTACTCCATAGTGATTCCAGGAAACATCAAAATCTCTTATCTAACTGGGAACCATAGAGATTACATCATGCTTACAGCTTCCAGACAACAGCAGGACTACTAACTTATTGTTGATTACAGTGTTTGGTTGACATAAAGTTGACTATTAACATACATTGGTTTTCATAGACCTCCATTGTAACTGAAAGGTGTCCCACAATCCTAGGATTTGACCCAAAAATAAAGTTGAATGTTGGGGTGCCCCTCTGTGTGGCTACATGAAGAAGTAACCAACATGCAGTTGATTTCCAGTTCTTCTAAAAATGACTTTCACTTTGTGGTGTATATACTATGTACAGAAATTCATTTTTCCTGTGTTTTCCCTGCTGTGTTCACATATTTACATTGTCTGAGACTGCAATAGTTAACTTCCAGTATGGATTTTGACCTGTCCACATTTCATGAAAGGAAGATGCCCACAGGGACTTTGAGAGCTATTTATAGAATCTTCTATTGTCAGAATGAATCAGAGTTCAGAAGATCCTCCAAGAGTATACACTGTGAGATGAATTATAGAAGTATCTTCAATGTGTCCTTTGGATACAGCTGTTAAGTGCTCCATTGGCTTTAGAGACAGCAAAACCACATGAATGAGCGTGATATTTCCTTTCTTCAGGTCCATGTACCTCCTCTGGGATTATAACCAAGAAAGCTGCATTATAAATAGTGAACTGTAAATAAGAGCTTGAAATAGACCAACATTACCCTTTCATTTTTAAAAGCTATGTTTAGCTGTGCTGTTAGGCTTATCTTGTATTAAATAGATAAAGCCAAATGCATTATACTGTTTGGTAAGCTTTTTAATATGTGTTTTTCTTTTTTTATCCTTTTGGCTTTTCATCTGTGAATCCTGAAGGGACAGGTAAGCAGATATATGTATGTATAATGTTAATAATACAATGATAAAAAGGAACCTTGCATGGCAAACAACAGGTTCATTAAGAAATAATTGAACTCTGGAAGCTGTCTCCAAAATAAAGACAAGAATAGGACCAAAACTAGCCGTCAAAATTGCCTGGGGTTCCTACATAGCCGGTCTTTTCCACATTACTGGCTTACCATGCCTTGTTATGCATTGTAGAGTTCACCATCTTCACATAGGCAAAGTTTTGCTTCCTCATTTCAGAACCTCCAGCAAGGAGAACAAAGAGCAGTAGTGACATACCCAGATTTCACTCCATATCTCCTGAAACTAAGGTAGCCAAATTTTTAAGATGAAATTTGAGGACACTCTACTGACCATGGGTGACTACTGGTGGCCCCTTGATTGCATGGTGAATTTTTTACAAAGGTGAACTTAGTCGTTAAACAGTCGATATAAGAAGAGAACAGAAAGCGGGGTGCTAAATGTCCCTGTAAGGGTGTTCAATCCTATCTCCTGCAGACCTAATACTGAAAAAATTATATATAAAGGACTCACATACATTAAAATATATGCACATTTAATATAAGGAATAAATGTACAATATAGTATTGTACCTTCATTACAGGGAAGTTGTTATACATATAATGCAACTGATAAGCAATATGATCAGAAATAGTTTTTCAGGTACCTATAAGTGGTAGAGTAACACGTGTGTAAGCATAGTAATGTTAAAACACAAATCACCCGCTAAAATATATTTTAGAGAAACTATGTCAGTTTGTAAAGACTTTATCTTTGGATCAGGATTGTGGTAAGTGATCTGTTAATACTAAGTTATAATTATGCTCAAAGGGGTAGGTCAGAAAAAGTCCATCCCTTAATACTTTTTTTCTTAATATCCCGTTTTGTTCTCTTTTATCCCAATTTGTTGTTAATTAGTCTGTTTATTATCATTTTCCCTGTTGCAGTTCAACATCTCAACTTTTAATTTGAACTTTTATAAATTGAAGTCACACTGAAGGGAGTGTAAAAAGACCAGTTCTGGCCTTGCTGTAAATGTGAAGGATTTTAGTACAGCTGTAAATGTGAAACTGTTTTTAAAATTAATTCCATATATCAGTTTGTATTGCTGGTGGAAATACTGGAAATGCATTCACTCCTGGACCTAAATGGCAGAATGGGAACAGGACTGCAGCAAGAATAAGAGGCCTTCACATTATATTTTTATTTTCTGTGCATATTAAAGCTCCTGATGAGCCCTTTGCAACATTGCAGATCTCCTATGCAGACAAATAATGTCAGCTTCAGACTCTTAACAGCACTTGCCTGATGCAGGTGGTGTAGTCAGGTACGGTAATGATCTTATATTGCTAGGCCCTCCAAAACCCTAGCCAAAGCTTTCTGGCAGAGTCTGCTTGAGCCAAGCGTTTATCAACCAGGGTGAATTTTCTTGGCTGATTGCTATTGTTTTCTTCCTGAGCTACGCCCTCACAGCTTCATAAGAACATCAGGCTAAACCCTATGCATGCTTCTAGAACTTGTAGATTGCACCAGATCCAGTTTCCATCTGAGGTCTGTAGGTGCCTTCTTGTGCAGGTATGATGTTAAGCACTTTGTGCAAGGAATTAAATATTCTCACTGTAATGCCGCGTACAGGCGGTTGGAATTTCCGACAACAAATGTTCGATGTGA
Source organism: Aquarana catesbeiana (assembly GCF_042186555.1). Lineage (NCBI taxonomy): Eukaryota > Metazoa > Chordata > Amphibia > Anura > Ranidae > Aquarana > Aquarana catesbeiana. The sequence continues at coordinate 468,268,203 of NC_133326.1, read as the reverse complement.
GCTTGTTGTCGGAAATTCCAACCATGTGTAGGCTCCATCGGACATTTTCCATCTGAATTTCCGACAACAAAAATTTGAGAGCTGGAAATTTTCCAACAACAAAATCCGTTGTCGGAAATTCCGATCGTGTGTACACAATTCCAACGCACAAAATTCCACGCATGCTCGGAATCAAGCAGAAGAGCCGCACTGGCTATTGAACTTCATTTTTCTCGGCTCTTCATACGTGTTGTACGACACCGCGTTCTTGACGTTCGGAATTTCCAACAACATTTGTGTGACCGTGTGTATGCAAGACAAGTTTGAGCTAACATCCGTCGGAAATAAATCCACATTTTTTTTTTGTTGGAATGTCCGATCGTGTGTACGCGGCATAAGAATGCTTTGGTTGCTGTAGGAATTACATCTAAAAATGTACTCTCCTGATCACAATACATGGCAAATATTAGAAAAATCTCATATGGAACTGAAAAACTCTTCTTTTTTTTTGCAATAGGGGCTATTACCTGTCACATTTTTTTACCATCAGCCCTTTTTAAACTTTGCTCTTCTCTAATCAGTCTTCTAAAGGTTTGACCTTCATAGGGTGGCATTCATCCTTTGCAACCATCAGTTATATGTAGGATTCTCCAATATTTCTTTCAAGTTTTACAAGTTTTTCTATTTTTATTAAAAAAAGGAAGCATTAGCAAAGTAGCCCAACAATAGATATATGTGCAGAGGAACATATAAATAGGTATACAATACAAGGTTCAAATTAGCGTATCGGGTATAGATATTAAAGTGCATTCGTAGGATGGAGTCAACACTTTTAGTACGCTTCCCCCATAGTTCACAATATATACAGTAATTCTACTACTGCACCGCTAAAATATTGCTGTAAATCTATCTGTCTTATGATACCGGAACTTGTAAAAATTGCTTTTTTTTTTTTTTTTTTGCATTATTAAGCACAGTGACATTGCTGAATGGCTGTGATTAAGATTACAAATTCAGATGACAACACTGAAGATTTATGAGAGATTTAGCTGCCCCCACTCAAAAGTCAAGTTTTGCTTCTGTATCTGTGTCACAAATGAGCTCATGGCAGATACCCTTGGGTATAACGCAATTGTGTTTCTCTGGCTGATGAGTCATGGCCATATTAGGAATGACGTAAGCTTGAACTTTCTGTGGCTATAAAAATACTGTACAATTGCAGTACAAAAGATTTTGCTATAATGTATTAAACATATTTTACTGCTTCCATAACCATTGTTTAAATTGATTCCAAATTGTACACAGACCTTATAGTGTGTACCATCGTTGTTCTTCTTTCCTTGTGGCAACACTCAGGGCAAAGGTGAGGGCACATCACACAAAATATGTGTCCTCTTAAGAGCCAGGCAGGACGCTTGAGCACTGCTGGGTGTAATGGTGATAGCAGCTTTACGGATCTGCTAATAAAACATTTGGGATATGTATACTCTTTGGCTCTGAAAAGTTGTAGGAAAGTTGCATCATAAGTTAATACATACCCTGCTTGACTATTCAGCTGACAGGGACCATACAATAGGCAGCAGGTGAGAGGTAAACATACTGAACTGGATCACTTTCAACCACAGGCACTTAATAGCTAGGTTGGCTGCCATGTCTGCTGTACCCTCATTGCCATCCCATAGATCACACAATAAGAAATGTAAACTCTCTTGTCCAGTAAATCTTTACGTCATTGTTTTTCAATCATAGCATCGTTCGTTATATACTATTAATAGTCTAAAATGGCACTAATAAAATGTTCCTTCTGTTTTAGAGACTTTGCTTTTATAGCTAATGATAAAGATACCTGCATGCTGAAGTGTCATGTATTCCGTTGTGATGTCCCAGCCAAAGCTATTGCCAGTGCCCTACATGATATGTGTTCTAAGGTATGAAGTCCTTGACCCAAGTGTGAAAGAGTCTGAAGAAATTAGTTAATGTAAATAATTATATTAGTCTGTGTTACTGTTTTAAAATTGTGATTATTTGTATAATGTGTAACTATATACATGTGCAGGACAACGGCCTTATTTACTCTATATACACATATGTAGGCTCTACTCCCTGCTGTTCAGTACTACATATTGGGGGGGGGATTTACTAAAACTGGTCCACACAAAATCTGGTGCAGCTGTTCATAATATCCAATCAGCGTCTAGGTTTTATTGCCAAAGCTTAATTGAACAAGTTGGAAGTTGATTGAGTACTGTGCACCAGATTCTGTGTTCCCAAGTTTTAGTAAATCTCCACCATTGCCTGAGCTCTCTATAAAGTCTATTAACCGGAAAATAATGGTGTCTGTTTATCATTGTTTTCACACAACATTCACATAACTTTGACCCAATAGTCACACATTTTCCACATATAATTTAATTAGAAAAAGATATTAGTCTTTGTAAAAGTTGTGTGAAAACACTGAAAAATAGACCTCATTTTGTTACCTATGTGGCTGATATCTTATCACAGTTTTGAACCTCCACTCTAAAGACCAACAGCCAATAGTGGAGCAGATGTTTTGAACAGATGGTTATAAAGGTCTATTTTGTTTACGTTTGTTTACATCACCCGGCATGCACACAATGCCTCTGCTCCTGCTACTATTAGCAGAGAGTATCAGAATGGCTTTGTGTCTTGTGATTGCTTAGATGGCCAATGGCAATAATCACAAATGTAAACAGTACTATTGTTTACATTTGAGAGCCCTCTCCTTCCTGTAACAACAGAAGAAGGTGAAACTGGAGGGTTTAATGAATTCATTATTTTTTTAAATCCTCCAAGCTACAGAAGAAGGCTGTAATTCAAGGTCAGGGGTTAGAAATGACACTGACCACCATAAGTGTGGGATTGTTTTTGGGGGGACCTAAAGTGGCAAGAAACTTCAATGATGGGGGAGGGGTGGACAGTTTTACAATGCCACTGATCACAATTATTGTGGGGTTGTTTTTGGGGATGGATTTAAAATGCCAATGACCACCAATGAATCAGGATTTTCTTTTGGGGGGGGATTTAAAGTGCCACTGACCACCAATGATTGTGGGATTGTTTCGGGGGTGGGTGGGGGGGGTAAATGTTTTAGGTTTGGCCATGACATCTAGCCAATGCACACAGTGCAATTTTAGTCTGTAGGAAATTCTCTTCCACTAGTAACAGAATCACTTGGCTTCAGTGGGCAACTTGTAAAGGTTGAGCGCTCCTTACCCACTCTGATACCAGTATCTTTCTTCATTTTAAAAAATTTATGGCAAGAAAAAAAATCATCACCTTGAGATGTCTACTTCCCAAAAGAGGGTAATTTCTGGGGTGTGTGTGATGTCCTGGCCTTTTTTAAAATATGTTTTATAACAGAGAGTAAGAAAAACAGTTGTTTTTTTTTAAATGTTTAGTCTTTTTTCCTTTATATAGTAAGTAACAAAAAAAAAAACTGTTTTTAAATACTACCACATGAAAGCTATAAAATTAATTTGGGTACAGTTTAGCATGACCAAGTAATTTTCAGTCAAACTATCACACCGCTGAGAAATGGCCTGGGCTGGAATGACTTGTAACATGTTTCTATTACGGTGGTTAAAGATTAACTTTGTCACTTTAATTAGTTTTTTGGATCAAGCTGGTTCAAACAAACTAGTTACTTCACTTATAACAGATGCAGCAGCTGCCAGTGTTGTATGAACTGTATGTACCCTCAGCTACATACAATGTAAAGTGCCGCTTTCTGGCAGTGGGACAGGGGCTTCCCATCCTGCACCTGGAACAGAATGAAGTTGGGCTGAGCATTGCTCAGCTATTCACAGGAAGCATTGTACTCCATAAATGAATATAAGACTAGGTTACTTCTGAGAGGCAGGTGGATGGTGTCACAATTTTCACAAAATTGTCACAAAATCATTCATAGAACACAATGCTTCCTGTGAATGGCTGAGCAGCACCCAACTCAGTTTTGTTCTGGATAGGGGACAGGAAGTTGCTGTCCTGGTTCTGGACCACGGCACTGTATATTGTATGTAGCTTATGCTACATACAGTCTATATAGCACTGACAGCTGATGCATCTGTTAGTGAAGCAAATAGTTTGTTCCAAAAGAACGATTTAAATTGACAAATAACATGGAATTAGGCTTAAGCAAGAAGTAGAATGATGAGCTGGTTAGCTCCCCCAGGACAAATTTTCAAATTGAAACATTGAATGTGTTACAAAAATAAAGAGGAAGCATATAAACGTAACTTTAACCTAAACTCTGAAATAATAACTCAAAATATAAACTCACTAAAATGCACTATACTGTTCCTTTAATGCTTCCAGTGCAAGATAGAAAATTGGTGAGAACCTGACATATTTGCTTGGAGTAACACATTTCCTTCAGTTTTATGCATAAGCTGTACTGTCAAATGATAGCAAGTATATACAGTGCACCTGAAAAACGTATGATGCCACTGCTTTAACATATGGTGATTTAGACTTGCATCTATTAATAGGAAAAACACTTTTGTAGATTATCATGTCTGTAAACTAAAAGTTGACTTGGTAGAAATGCAATAATTTGGCAAAGGGCGGCCATTGTTAGGATGAATCATCTCCTACTTTTCCTTTCGATCTCTGTTAGGCAGGTGGTATTTGATTACTATGGGGTTTTATTTATTTATTTATTTTAGTAGAAATGGTTACTCTCCCCCTGAAAAAAGCTAGCTCCATGACTGTCATGTTGGAACAATGGCCTTGGTGCTTTCTGAGTCCCTGGCTTTAAACACCTAATCTGCATTATTGCTCTGGGTCAAATCAAACTATTAAAGACATTGGATCAACATAAGAACCAACTAGAATATTCCAAAGGAACAGTCATCAATTGTGACCTTATTTCTCTCACTATATGCTTGGTTTAGTTTAGTTTAGTGTTTAAAGGGAACCTTTCATTGCTGAGCTCTTCTCGTAAACATGCCTGTTACTTGACTGTAAAACTGACCTTCTTGTATTGTCACCTTGAACTTGTTTGCATGAATGTCATCTCTGTTTTCTAATCTGCATGCTTGTTCCTGGTCAGTAACCCAGCAGTTATTAAAGCCACAAATTCAGCATAACAGTCAGGAAACTAACATTTAGGCTGGGTCCATATCATTGCGAATTGGATGCAGGAGATTCTCTATGGAGTCGGTTCACATATCTCCGCAGCAGGTCCGGTGCTTCTTTTGGTCCATTTCAGGTGCAAATTCAGCCCAAAATTCAGGCTGAAATCTGACCTGAAATGGTGAACCAGCACGCACTGGACCCCTGCTGTGAGCCCCATCCGCCTCATATGTGAACCGAGCCTTAAGTAGGTGTGCAGTGACAGCACTGTATTTGTCTCATTATGAGTTTACTTTAACTTTCTTATGTATAAAGAATATTTATTATAAATTTATGACTGTTATAATCTACTGAATAAAAATCACTGACCAATGGTATATGTCTGTAGCTGATGCAACAGCTTTTATAGAGCTAATTTTTGGTACTGGTTTCATTGTGAATTAAAACCCTTTTGTTAGCATGCCTAAATACTGCATTTGTAGGGTGCTGGTCTTCTAAATATACTGTATTTTTTTATGCTAACCCTGTAAACTGCTCATAGGTTTTAAAAGGAGTACTAAAGTCACATTTGTTACAATACGTATTAATAAAGAACAATAATCACTGGCTCAAAATGCTGTATTAGCAATGATATTTTTTTACTTTGAAAATGTGTGCATATCTTAAGTCCATGCCTGGAGCTGCAGCTGTTTTTTTTTATGTATTTCTGGCTCTGTATGACATCCAGCGGGGTGTTGTATGTTGGTGGTGGTGGGGTTATACATCAGCTTCCTGCTGATTGCAAAAGTGAAAGACTATATCTCTGGGCACCCCCTTAGATGTGCATGTTCAAGGGAGGTAGTTGACACTGCATGGTGTAGACTTTAGCTATGCAGTCTGCCCATCAGTTTCATGACTGCTTTCTATCAGACCTGGAACAGTATTGCACAACTGATCAACACAGCACAGCTAAACTCTGCTCCATTCAGTGGCCAGCAGGGAGGATCATGCTTGTCTAAAGGGGTACCAGTCATGTGCTCTTTCATTTAGGCTCATAACTCCTCATCACTTAACTCTCAGCTCTCCGTTCATCTGAATGGGTGTGCTACAAAGGGAGATATTGAGAGGGCAGAATGAATCATAGGCACAAGCATAAAGGGAATGAATGTATTGATCTCTGTAATGGTTTGATGGTATTGATGGGGATTAAATGCACACATAATTAAAGAAAAAAAAATTGAACGAATCTATTGAGAATTGAAACTTGAAGCATATAATGTATATGTTTGTTTTTTGACTTTGGTGAAACTTTAAATACAAATTATACATAGACATTTTCATTTCTGTCTGTACAGATCATGGCTGAAAGAGCAGTGGCCAGTAATGCCATCACTCGTTCTGTTACCTTAGAGACGATCTCACCTGAAGACTTACCAGTGCAAGGTTGGTAGATAATTAAAATGATTATGAAAATAGACTGCATTGTAAGCAGGGCAGAATATCATTTTTCACTGCTATAGTACCATGTACTGGTGTAATTTCATAATATTGCTTTACTGCTTAGTCTATTCTATGAGTGCCATTGTACTATGTGTCAGACTTATTGAGGAACTTATAGTAGCTAAGGAGGGTAAAGGGGGGGGTGTGTGGAATTGAACCTCTGCCATCCTATATTAGTGATTTTGTTCCTAATATTTTCTTAGTGACCACAGTAAAGAAAATTAGTGGAAACTCAAAAGTTGACAGTTGCTACTGGAATGTAAGGTTAGAGGAAATGTACAATGGTGACACCTTTTGCTGTGACAACTAACAAAGGTGGTATTTCCCCTCACTTTGGAGAGATTCCTAAAAAGTTACTGTTGTGTCTCTGGGACAGAAGTCATGGAAACCTTCCCTTGCAAATGGGGGCACAGAAAGCATTAAAAATCTGACAGAGTTTCTAACTTCTAACCACTCTATCCAAAACAAAAAGTAGTCTCATTTTTTTAATTAAAAGCATTTATATAGTGTTAACAATTTGTGCAGCACTTTACATAGAATTTATTCACATCAGTCCCTGCCCTCAAGGTCCTTATCTCACATGCATGCATACACATACATGAGACAATTTATAATGGAGCCAATTAACTGACCAATGTGTCTCTTGGATTGTGGGAGGAGATATGAATACCCAAAGGAAACCCACACAAGCACAGGGAGAAGAAAAAAAAGCCTTGGCTAGAGCTTCACTTTAAGTCATCATAAACATAACATATCAAGGCAATTTGGAAATAGGTAAACAGTATTTCCATGTGAACTGAATATTCCTCTTTAAGCTTCCTTAGATGCACAAATGTATCATGCTAGCACATATTTAATTCTAATACAAGAAAACTAAAAATTAGAAAAATGTATTTTTCCCTCTTGTTAAGCCTGGAAAACTACCCAAAGTTAATGAGGGAACATTTGCTTTAGCTTCACACATTGTAACACAAACAGATGGACATTTTGTTTCATATGTCTCAGTCAACACATTTCACTGCCTGTGATGCCAAAATGGAAAAATATATTAATGTAATAATATTTCCAATCTTTAGATGGAGTTATTTGCATGCCCGTGGTTTTGACAGCATGTACCAAAGGCACCTAAAATAGGAAGGAATGTATAATGAGCTAGGAACAAATTACAAAAATACATTTTACTTTATATACTGTATTATAGACTCTATTGTTTTTCATGCCATGTAAAAAAATTAGACATGATACCAAGAAGACAGACTTTCCATCTAGCCAGCGATGTAGAAGGGAAGATTTTGGGACATTTAGGTTTTTATATGTATAAGTACTAAATTAAAGCTATGATTTTCTGGGCTTTGATGCATAGTGTGACCACCTCACCTTCTGCAACCATACAGAGGTATACTTACAGTGAGGAAAAAAAGTATTTGATCCCCTGCTGACTTTGTATGTTTGCCCGCTGACAAAGAAATGATCAGTCTGTAATTTTAATGGTAGGTTTATTTTAACAGTGAGAGACAGAATAACAACAAAAAAATCCTGAAAAAACGCATTTCAAAAAAAGTTATAAATTGATTTTCATTTTAATGAGTTACATAGTTACACAGTTACATAGTTGGTAAGGTTGAAAAAAGACCATCGAGTCCAACCTGTGTGTATGTGTGTGTGTGCGCTTTTATGTCAATATTACATTGTATATTCCTGTATGTTGTGGTCGTTTAGGTGCCTATCTAATAGTTTTTGAAATTATCTATGCTCCCTGCTGAAACCACTGCTTGTGGAAGAGAATTCCACATTCCTACCACTCTTACAGTAAAGAACCCTGTAAGCAGTTTTCAGTTAAATCGCTTTTCCTCTAATTTAGTGAATGGCCACGAGTCTTTTTAAATGGCCTTTCGCGGAAAAGTTTTATCCCTTTTGTGGGGTCACAAGTACGGTATTTGTACATATCCCCTCTCAAGCATCTCTTCTCCAGAGAGAATAAGTTCAGTGCTTGCAGTCTTTCCTCATAACTAAGATCCTCCAGACCCTTTATTAGCTTTGTTGCCCTTCTCTGTACTCTCTACATTTCCAGCACATCCTTCCTGAGGACTGGTGCCCAGAACTGATGGCATACTCCAGGGACAGCCGGACCAAAGTCTTGGAGAGTGGGAGAATTACCGTTTTATCTCTGGAGTTAACTCCCTTTTTAATGCATGCCAATATTCTATTGGCTTTGCTTGCATGTCGTTGATGAGCCTATCATCTACTAGGACCCCCAGGTCCTTTTCCATCCTAGATTCTCCCAGAGGTTCTCCCCCTAGTGAGTAGATTGCATTCATGTTTTTGCCACCTAAATGCATTATTTTACATTTTTCTACATTAAACCTCATTTGCCATGTAGAAAAACAACAAAAAAGTGTGGCGCTGAACAATGTCATATAAAACTGTAAACAAGTCAATAGACAGTAAGGAGGATCAATTGTATCTGCTTTTAAGCATATAGTCCTCATATGAAATTCAAAGATACATAATCTATATGGCAATATGTTAAGACAAAATATTGAAGACTTATATAGACATCTTGACTGAAAATCCACTCACTACCACCAAGAGTTGAGGAGGCTTACCAGATGAGGTGGACCCAATGGGGCATACGCCGGATTGGGTCGGACAAGGCTTAGGTGGTGAGTGGCTGTATATACTCCAAGAAGGATGCGGTCTCACGAGTTTGTTGTATTCATCCAGATAATACCAGGAACTTGAGAGGTGTGCGCAATCTCCCGGATGTGGGAGGTCATGTAGATCTTAAGGAAGTGGTGGGGTGTTCCATAAGCAAACCCCTGGTTTCACAGTGACATCATCTGTGCAATTGCTGGTTGCAATGAGAGAGTCTGTTAGAGAATGTCTCTGTCTTCGCTTTCATTTACCAGAAGCCTTCTGGTTTACCAATTAAGGACACCTGAGAGAGCATCTGGGCTTTTCTTCAGTGGATCAGAGATCCAGTCAAGCACTGTATGACCTCCCTGAGCAAGGGGGTCACAGGATTTCTGGTTGAGAAACAATACATATGCCACCCAGAAAGCCCTGTATCTTTTCAGATAATGGTTTAAATGAAAGCGAAGACAGAGACATTCTCTAACAGACTCTCTCATTGCAACCAGCAATTGCACAGATGATGTCACTGTGAAACCAGGGGTTTGCTTATGGAACACCCCACCACTTCCTTAAGATCTACATGACCTCCCACATCCGGGAGATTGCGCACACCTCTCAAGTTCCTGGTATTATCTGGATGAATACAACAAACTTGTGAGACCGCATCCTTCTTGGAGTATATACAGCCACTCACCACCTAAGCCTTGTCCGACCCAATCCGGCGTATGCCCCATTGGGTCCACCTCATCTGGTAAGCCTCCTCAACTCTTGGTGGTAGTGAGTGGATTTTCAGTCAAGATGTCTATATAAGTCTTCAATATTTTGTCTTAACATATTGCCATATAGACTATGTATCTTTGAATTTCATATGAGGACTATATGCTTAAAAGCAGATACAATTGATCCTCCTTACTGTCTATTGACTTGTTTACAGTTTTATATGACATTGTTCAGCGCCACACTTTTTTGTTGTTTTTCCATTTTACACTTTGTTGGTCGTGTTGGCTGCTTCCTTGTCTTTCATTTTAGGGTAGCGCAGAATTATTCTATATCTCATTTGCCATGTAGTTGCCCACCCCATTAATTTGTTCAGATCTTCTTGCAAGGTTTCCACATCCTGCGGAGAAGCTGTTGCCCAGCTTAGCTTAGTATCGTCTGCAAATACTGAGATTGAGCTGTTTATCCCATCCTAATTTATAAATAAATTAAATAGGATCGGTCCCAGGACAGAACCCTGAGGGACCCCACTTTCCAAACTGCACCATTCTGAGTACTCCCCATTTATCACTACCCTCTGAACTCGCCCTTGTAGCCAGTTTTCAATCCAGGTACTCACCCTTTGGTCCATGCCGACAGACCTTAGCTTGTATAGTAAACGTTTGTGGGGAACTGTATCAAATTCCAGATACGCCAAGTCTATGGGCCTTCCTTCATCTAGATGGCAGCTCACCTCCTCATAGAAGGTTAATAGATTTGTTTAGCAAGAACGATTTTTCATGAATCCATGCTGATTACTGCTAATGATACCGTTTTCATTACTAAAATCTTGTATATAATCCCTTATCATCCCTTCCAAGAGCTTGCATACTATTGATGTTAGGCTAACTGGTCTGTAATTCTCAGGGATACATCTTGATCCTTTTTTAAAGATTGGTGCTACATTGGCTTTTCTCCAATCAACTGGTACCATACCTGTCAGTAGACTGTAGGGTTGCACCTATACCGATACCAATATCAGTATCGGTACTAAGCATTTTTAAGGGTATCAGTACTCGTGGAAATGCACCGATACCCGGAACCGATACCTTCTTGTTTGTTTTTTTCAGCTGTCAGCGAGATTTCCCAGTTAACAGCTGAAATGTAAAGAAATGAATGTTGGTAAGTATTGGTTGTTAAGGTGCGGGGCCGCCACATCCTTAACAACCATGTCAGCTGTCGATGGGATTCCCCTCCCCACCTCCTCCTCCCCTCCTGCCAGCTGTCACCAGGCCCGGACTGGCCAGGGTTGCATGTCCTCTGCAGTGCTGGGTGTACTGACAGGCAGGGTCGTATCTACCGAGGCAAACAAGGCATTTGCCTTGTTGGGCGGCGCCGACCAGTTATGTTGCTACAGGAGGGCAAGGGGGGCGGACTCAGCAGAGGGTAAATAGATGATTATAAAAGTGTTCAGCTGCCTATCGAGCCTCCAAGTCAATTCCATGTAGAACGGCTCCCCATCCCTCCTCCCTCCAGCCGTCTCTCAGGGACTCCGCTCACCCCCATCTGTGGAGAATGGACGGGGTGGACTCTGCTTCCTCCAAAATGCTCAGCATCACCCAATCGTAACAGCTCTCCCTGTCACCTGTCATTGTGTGTGTGTGTGTGGAATGCTGTGCGGTGCCGGCTCCTTTCTGATGATTTGTATGTTGCTCGGACTGCAGTGTGTGCTGACATCCGTCAATGTGCACTGTAATGCCCCGTACACACGGTCGGATTTTCCGATGGACATTGTCCGATCGGAGCGTGTTGTCGGAAATTCCGACCGTGTGTGGGCTCCATCGGACATTTTCCATCGGATTTTCCGACATACAAAGTTGGACAGCAGGAGATAAAATTTTCCGACAACAAAATCCGATCGCGTCAATTCCGACCGTGTGTGGCCACGCATGCTCAGAAGAAATTCCGACACGGGACAGCTCGTTCTGGTAAACTTAGCGTTCGTAATGGATACAGCACTTTCGTCACGCTGCAATGTTCAAAATGGTTTAATACAGCGCACTCTCTTCTTCTTTATAATGTGACAAGAATTAAGTAGTTTTGATGCTCATATTCACACACACTTCTCACAAACTTCTTTCGTTACTATTTATCGGGATTCCCTCAATATATTTTGATTTCTCACATCTGACAACATATTTTTTTTATTTTTTTGACTTTAATGTAGAATCTTTTTTTGTGTTTCTCTTTTTTAATATTTTTTTTTGGTGATTTTGATTTGTACTCCCGAAAATGTTTGTGTGTTTTTTGTGACAAGTTCCCACAACACCATTGATATGTTGTTCTATTTAATCTGTAGGAGATTGTTTGGTGTTGTTGTCCCTTGTTAATTTCACATTGTACTTTAGAAATGTACCTGAATCGTCACCAACAAACTGTCCTTTTTGGATGAAAACACACACAGGAGAGTAGAATTTACCTAAAAATATTTTATTAAGGGGTCACAACTATAAACAAAGAGGGAGGCAACGCTGGAGAAACTGCAGAAGTGGGCGAAGCCTTGGACCCCCAGGGCAGACATCAATTATTTAAAAGCAAAATTGGTGGCCTGAGGAGTCCATATCTAAGGGAGGGCAGTCTGGTCCAGAAGTCCCAGAGATCCGGAAAGCAGCAGATGACATCTGTGTCCCCAGGCTGTGGTCATACGAGAGCAGCTTTTGTCAGACCAGACTGAACCCAGGGCAATCACTCTTTGGTCTTCCTTCCACGCTTCCTTCCAGCCTTTGGCTGTGGTGGTGGAGTTGTGGCAGCAGGAGGAGGAGGAGGAGGAGGATCGTCGATCTCAATGACATCCGTCTTGTGTGTCAGTTCCCCACTCTCCCCCTTACGTAGGACTTTATAAATCAGGTCCTCAGAGATCTTGCGTTGGCCCTCCTGCATGCCCTGCAATTTGGTGGCAGCCATGCAGGCAAAGGCCTCTTCAGGACTGGGGAAGGCTCTCAGGGACGCAGAAGCCTCCTGGATCAGCCTGTATGCTGAATCCTGCACAGGACTGGGAGTGGCCTTCCTGGCCCTTTTGTATGGCAGGCGGAGGGGAGGAACCTGAGACTCAGTCAGGCTGCGACTTGTCCCAGGCTTCTCTTGGCTGACACTTAGCCCTGCCTCCTCCTGGCTGCCACTAATCCCCGCCTCCTCCTGGCTGACACTAATCCCCGCCTCCTCCTGACTGCCACATTCCACAGCCTCCTCCTGGCTGAGGTCTTCCTGTTTATGAAAAAGGGACATAGTTTTAGTTTTTTTTACATCAATCACACACAATTTTCACCTCCTGACTGCTGCAAATTGAATGTTAACAAATATAACAGACTATCCTTCTGAGCCCAGCATTTTTCATTCTTGTCCCAATTTTGGGTGCCCACTACTGTCTATTGATATGTAAAACACTTTTTGGAATCAGCAATTAATGATCAATAATAACATCTAGTAAACATCATTTATTTATTGCCCAGAAATCTGTAGAAGAATGCTATACCTGACTCCAGCTGGGCTCCTCCACTTCTTCCTGGCTGGAAGGCCCAGGTTGGACATCAGAAGCCTCAGCTGGGATGGAAGGAAGAGTGGAAGGAAGAGTGGAGAGGGATTCCGTGACTTCAGTGTGGTCTGACAGAAATCGCAGTCTCTCATAGTACCACAACCTGGGGACATAAACGTCATCTGCTGCAGCTCCAGACCTCTGGGAATCTGTGACCTTCTTGCGCTCCCTAAGATATGTGCTCCTCAGGCCACCAATTTTAGCTTTTAAATAAGGGATGGTTGCTGTGGGGACCACCGGCTTCACCAACTCCAGCAGTTTCTCCAGCGCTGCCTGCCTCTTCTGTTTGTGATTATAGTGGGGGTGTCTCACTTGCCACAGACAGGGCAGCTCCCTGTACTTGTCAATAAACAGGGGCAGGAAATTGTGGTCGTTGAACCCATCCATTTTCTCTGCAAGACACAACACAAGACAAACCCTAATGTCAGGCCAAACTCCCCTAATCTTGTTACAATATAGGCTTCAATTTCGAAGCAGTATAGGCCCAAGTTTAGATCCTACCTTCGTTAGCACGATCGGCGTCTCCGATGCTCCTTCCTCCGCTCACAGATCGTACGTAAGACGTGCGCGTTACGATTTATACACACTGCACATGCGTATAACTCCGCCCGCCCCTGACGTTCTTTCTATTCTATTCCCCGCCCTTTTTCGTTCGGCGCAGTGGAGGAAGAGCACATGGCGGATAGACAGCAGGATCGTGCTAAGTACAGCAACGAGGAGGAGGAGGAGGAAAGGCCGGAGCCTGAAACGTCCCAATCCAGAAGGAGATTAAAGGACTCAAATATGTCCTTTGGGGAGATGTTGGAGATGGTGGACATCCTGAAGAGGGCCGACTATGATGGAAAGTATGGGCCTTACCCCAACCCCAATATCCGAAAGGCCAAGATCATGGCGAAAGTGGTCAGGAGTCTGCACCGGAAATTCGGGGTACGACGATCGAAAGATCAGCTCAGGAAGTGGTGGTCGGACCTGAAATTACGAGAACATGAGCAGTACAGAAAGATCCGGAGAGTGCTGCAAAAAAGTAAGTAGTTGTGCTGTGTTCCTATTGTTCTTGTGTTTATTACGTTCGTGCTGCTCCATGTGCTTTTGGGAACTGTTGTACAGTTTAAAATGGCAACTTTCATGTTCATGGGCACATTATTCGTTCGGATCACACATTTTTATTTCGGACTATAAAATACCATTGTTTAGGCCATATGCATTTGGCCACCATTTTGAGGCCCTATACTTGTCTTCAAAGAATTGGGTTGTGTAGATGGCTTGGTTACTAGAATGAAATGCAAACTAGATTGTGTGTAAGGAGAGGACACTCAGCAGCTGTTTTCACATCTGGACACTGGAGCACTAGTGTGGGACCCCAGAACACCATTTTTATTAGGGGGGCCACACAGGTGCTCCAGTGTATACTATAGGGGGGTCTCCATCTGTGAAGCTTGTACTAAACAGGTAAAGTATTGCAGCTTGACAAAGGACACTAAAAATGCTACATCTTGGAACTCTGCTAAAATAGATCATTGTACCCCACTTCCAAGCAATGTTTCCTATTTCTAGTTCTGCCATCAAATATCTGTGTGCTAATTATACCATTTTTGTTTTACATAGGGGATAAAAGACTCGGAGGACACCCCTCATCCGAGGAGACCAGAGCCCCCCCCCCTCTGGAAGAAGGGGAAATCCCCCCAACACAAGATGAGCAGGAGGAAGAAGACGTGGTGGAACTAGTCACCACAACAGGTGAGTGTCTGCGACCACAGGCTCAGATAAGAGATGGATGGCGGCATTTTTTTTAGACCTAATTTATTTGGGTTCTTCTCTTTTTAGGTGATCGTGAGGTTGTGGATGAAGATCCTTTCACATCAGAAAGTGCCCAGATCGTGATCGGGGAGATCATGGGGTGTAATTTACAATTGGAAATCATCAAGCAAAACATCAATGATGTTATTCCAAAATATAAAAACATCATTGATGTTTTGGGGCGAGTTTAAAGCCCCTCCAAATCACTTTTGTGTGCTACAATGTGCTAAATGTTTTTGTGATTTTTCCAAAAGCCAAATTTGGAGGATGCACACAGTGTGCCAACATGTGCTATCTGCCATCACGGGAGATCAATGGACGCGTTTTGGGGGTGCAACCCCTTCCTCAATAATAAAGTAGCGGTGAGGAAGGGCTTTCTCCCCCAAAACACGTCCCTTGATCCCCCGTGATGGCAGGTCACACATGTTGACATTGTGAAATTTGTGTGCATCTTCCAAATTTGGCGTTTCCAGGGGTGATTTCCCCCCATCTGAACGCAATATCAAACCCATTTCCTAAATACTCATGTCTGATATTGCCTTCAAGTTCTACCAAATGTGAACTTTGTAAGATCAAGATTTGTGTCTTTCTTGTGGGTTTTACACAGGCCTGTTTTCGATAAAATGCACATTTTGATTTTGGATAATGACACCACAAAAATTGTTATACAACAAACATGTTGGTTTGTCAGAAAAACCTTTGGTAAATGCACATGTGATTGTACAGGTATTAAAAAGATTGCTCATCAAGAATGTGTGGATTATTGTCTCAACGCTACAACACTTTTGGGGTGATGTAATTGTTGTTTTATGAGAAAATGGGGGTAATTTCCTAAGGGCAAATCCACTTTGCACTACAAGTGCAGTTTCAGTGCAGTTGCAAGTGCACTTGTAGTGAAAAGTGTCTTTGCATTTAGTAAATAACAGCCAACAGTGCTTTGTATAAGGTTACACAATCACGACATTTTCTGCACTCCACACATTTCTGTCAGGGTCAGCTCAAACAAACACAAGCAGTAAATGTCCACAAAGAAGAGCCTGGGGGGAGATGCCTGTCGAGAACTTGAGGTCCTGCAGACTTCTCCCTGTGGCCAAATAACGCAAGGTAGCGACCAACCTCTGCTCCGGAGTGATGGCTTGCCTCATGCAGGTATCCTGCCTGCTAATATAAGGGGTCAGCGAAGCCAACAAACGGTGAAACACGGGGTCCGTCATCCGGAGAAAGTTCCTGAAATCATCAGGATTATTCTCACAGATCTCACGGAGCAAAGGCATATGAGAGAACTGGTCACGCTGAAGCAACCAATTCTTGGTCCATGAACTCCTCCCCACCCTGTTCATGGACTGGACTTGTGTCAAGGTCAGGACCCCAACACCAAGCCCCAGCACAGCACGAACTCTACGAGGAGTACGCATACGAAACATGGCTAGAAAACGGTCGGCTGCTCAGAACGAAGTAACAGAACGCACTGAAGAACAGCAAGGCCTGTGAAGAGCGACCTGAAAAACAGCAACGAGCAGGCAAGATCGCACAGAAAACTCCGATACGAACTGACTGCACGCACTGAAGAGCAGATACAAACCCACAAGCACAAACTGAACGGCAGAAAACGATCTGAAAGCCACGAGTCTGAAAAAGCGCGAATCGTCTCTCACCAAACTTTTACTAACACGAGATTAGCAAAAGGAGCCCAAAGGGTGCTGCGCTTGGTTCTGAACCGGCCTTTTCTAGTCTCGTCGTACGTGGTGTACGTCACTGCGTTGTTGGCGATCGGAAATTCTGACAACTTTGTGCGACCGTGTGTAGGCAAAACAAGTTTGAGCCAACATCCGTCGGAAAAAATCCTAGGATTTTGTTGCCGGAATGTCCGAACAAAGTCCGACCGTGTGTACGGGGCATAAGGCTCTGCAAGCTGTAGGGACAGTGGGGATGTCATCACTCAGTGCAGCCCAGAATACACAAGATTCCTCTATTCTGTCTCTGTGATGGTAGATCCCTTCATAGAAATGCAGGTTATGGGAACAAGTTTGGGTTACTATAGTGAGCCTGCAGGTAACCTAAAGGCTGTGCTGTGTGCAGTCACACCTCCACCTAATGTCTGCCTGGTTGATAGTCAAATGAAGGGTTATCTGTCATCATCTGATCTGTGTGAAGGTCCTGAATGGGGATATGAAATGAAGATTCATCTGTGCAACATACTGATAATCCTCTGATAGCTGTGCTGGAATCCTCACTGATAATTGAGGGCTCTCTGACTATTTCCTATCTAACTTTCATGTCATCATACTATGCGCCATGTCCACAGTCTCTGACAATCTGCAATCCCCCTCACCCTGCCCTCACCCTCCTACTCCCCCCATCCTGTCCTCGCCCCCCTCACTTACCTCTTACCCCCCAACCTGTCCTTACCCCCCTACTCCCCCCACCCAGCCATTACCTTCCCCCTACTCCCCCCCACCCTGCCCTCACTTACCCTCCTACTCCGCCCTATCCTCACTTACACCCTACTCCCCCCCATCCTGCCCTTACCCCAGCCTCACCCAACTTCCCTGCACCCCCTCCCAAACCACTCTTCTACCTACTCTTCCTAGGCGATAGGTAATTGGTATAATCGAGTACTTAAAAAAAAAGTATCGGTACTCCTACTCGGTGTTAAAAAAATGGTATTGGTGCATCCCTAGTAGATTTTCGTAAAAATTAGGAACAACCAGTGAAATAAGTATTTTACCCCTTCACAAAACATGACTTAGTACTTGGTGGCAAAACCCTTGTTGGCAATCACAGAGGTCAGACATTTCTTGTAGTTGGCCACCAGGTTTGCACACATCTCAGGAGGGATTTTGTCCCACTCCTCTTTGCAGAGCCTCTCCAAGTCATTAAGGTTTCGAGGTGACATTTGGTAACTCGAGCTTCAGCTACCTCCACATATTTTCTATGGGATTAAGGTCTGGAGACTGGTTAGGCCACTCCAGTACCTTAACCACTTCAGCCCCGGAAGAATTTACCCCCTTCCTGACCAGTGCGTTTTTAGCGATTCGGCACTGCGTCGCTTTAACTGACAATTGCACGGTCGTGCGACGTGGCTCCCAAACAAAACTGACGTCCTTTTTTTCCCACAAATAGAGCTTTCTTTTGGTGGTATTTGATCACTTCTGCAGGTTTTATTTTTTGCGCTATAAACAAAAAATAGCGACAATTTTGAAAAAAACGCATTATTTTTTACTTTTTGCTATAATAAATATCCCCAAAAAATATTTAAAAAAACATTTTTTTTCCTCAGTTTAGGCCAACACGTATTCTGCTACATATTTTTGTTAAAAAAAAATCCCAATATTCGTTTATTGATTGGTTTGCGCAAAAGTTATACCGTTTACAAAATAGGGGTTAGTTTAATGGCATTTTTATTATTAATTTTTTTTTTTTTTTGCTAGTAATGGCAGCGATCAGCCATTTTTATCATGACTGCAACATTATGGCGGACACATCGGACATTTTTGGGACCATTGTCATTTATACAGCAATCAGTGCTATACAAATGCACTGATTCCTGTGTAAATGACACTGGCAGTGAAGGGGTTAACCAGTAGGGGGCTAGGGAGGGGTTAAGTATGTTCTGGGGAGTGTTACTAACTGTGGGGGGGGCGTGGCTACGTGTGACACTTCACTGATCTCTGCTCCCGATCACAGGGAGCAGAGATCAGTGACACTGTCACTAGGCAGAACGGGGAGATGCTTGTTTACATTAGCATCTCCCCATTCGTCCTCTCTGTGAGGCGATCGCGGGTATCTCTGCGGCGATCAAGTCCGTGGGACCCGCGACCTGACTCACGGAGCTCCCGGACGGCGCGGCGGCGCGCATGCAATGGCACGGCGGCAAATTCAAAGGGACGTATGGGTACGCCCATTTGCCCATTCTGCCGACGTACATCGGCGTGCGCTGGTCGGGAACCGGTTAATGTGCTTCTTTTTGAGCCACTCCTTTGTTGCCTTGGCTGTGTGTTATGGGTCATTGTCATGCTTGAATATCCATCCACAACCCATTTTCAATACCCTGGCTGAGGGAAGGAGGTTCTCACCCAAGATTTTATGGTAAACAGCCCCGTCCATCATCCCTTTGATGCAGTGCTGTCCCCTTAGCAGAAAAACACCCCCAAAGTATAGTGTTTCCACCTCTATGTTTGACGGTGGGGATGGGGTTCTTGGGGTCATAGGTGGCATTCCTACTCCTCCGAACACGGCGAGTTGAGTTGATGCCAAAGAGCTTGATTTTGGTCTCATCTGACCACAACACTTTCACCCAGTTTGCCTCTGAATCATTCAGATGTTCATTAGCAAACTTCAGACGGGCATGTACATGTTCTTTCTTGAGCAGAGGGACCTTGCAGGCGCTGAAGGATTTCAGTCCTTCATGGCGTAGTGGGTTATCAATTGTTTTCTTGGTGACTATGGTCCCAGCTGCCTTGAGATCATTGACAAGATTCTACCGTGTAGTTCTGGGCTGATTCCTCACCGTTTTCATGATCATTGAAACTCCAAGAGGTGAGATCTTGCATGGAGCCCCAGACCAGGGGAGATTGACCATTTATATTGTGTGTCTTCCATTTGCAAATAATCGCACCAACTGTTCTCACGCTCTCACCAAGCTGCTTGGCAATGGTCTTGTAGCCCATTCCAGCCTTGTGTTGGTCTACAATCTTGTCCCTGACATCCTTGGATAGCTCTTTGGTCTTGACCATGGTGGAGCGATTGGAATTTGATTGATTGCTTCTGTGGACAGGTGTCTTTTATACAGGTAAGCTGAGATTAGGAGCACTGCCCTTAAGGCAGTGCTCCTAATCTCAACTTGTTACCTGAATAGAAGATACCTGGGAGCCAGAAATCTTGCTGATAAGGGATCAAATACTTATTTCACTCTAGGGATGGGCTGAACACCCCCCTGTTCGGTTCGCATCCAGAACGTGCGAACAGGCCAAAAATTTGTTCGAACACACGAACACCGTTAAAGTCTATGGGACACAAACATGAAAAATCAAAAGTGCTAATTTTAAAGGTTAATTTGCAAGTTATTGTCATAAAAAGTGTTTGGGGACCTGGGTCCTGCCCAACAGGACATGTATCAATGCAAAAAGAGTTTTAAGAACGTATGTTTTTTCGGGAGCAGTGATTTTAATAATGCCTAAAGTGAAACAATAAAAGTGAAATATTCCTTTAAATTTCGTATCTGGGGGGTGTCTATAGTATGCCTGTAAAGTAGCGCATGTTTCCCGTGTTTATAACAGTCCGAGAGCAAAATTACATTTCTAAAGGAAAAAAAAGTCATTTAAAAGTGCTAGCGCTAGTGCCGGCTATTAATGAATTGTCGGTCCCGACAATACACATAAAAGTCATTGAAAATCATTGAAAAAAAAAAAAAATGCGTGGGGGTCCCCCAAAATTCCATTACCATTCCCTTCAGGTCTGGTATGGATATTAAGGGGAATGGCGTGGGGTTCCCCACAAAAATCCATACCAGACCCTTATCCGAGCACGCAACCTGGCAGGCCACAGGGGACTTTCAGATTCCGATAAGCCCCCCGCCCGCAGATCCCCACAACCACCGGGCAAGGGTTGTGGGGATGAGGCCCTTGTCCCCATCAACACAGGGACATCCTCCCCATGTTGAGGGCATGTGGCCTGGTACGGTTCATGAGGGGGGGCGCTCTCTCGTCCCCCCTCTTTTGCTGTGGCCTGCCAGGTTGCGTGCTCGGATAAGGGTCTGGTGTGGATTTTTGGGGGAACCCCACACCATTTTTTTTTTTATTTTGTCACGGAGTTCCCCTTAAAATCAATGCCAGACATGAAGGGTCTGGTATGGATTTTTGGGGGGAACCCCACGCCATTTTTTTTTCAATTTTGACGCAGAGTTCCCCTTAATATCCATACAGACCTGAAGAGCCTGGTAAAGGAATTTTGGGGGACCCCCACGCATTTTTTTTTTATATTTCAATGACTTGCAATGACTTTTATGTGTATTGTATTATCGGGACCGACAATTCATTAACTGCTTGCTGACCGCCGGCTGTCAATTGACGGCCAGGCGGCGCAGCTCTCGTTGCGGGCGGGCGTCATATGACGGCCTCGCTTTCCCGGCCCACCAGGGGGCGCACGTGCGCCGCCGATGGCGATCGCGCACACCCGCCGTGTCACTGGGCACCCGGTGCGCGTGCCCGGCGGCCGCGATGTCCGCCGGGCACCCGCGATTGCCGGTAACACAGCAGGACCATGGATCTGTGTGTGTAAACACAGATCCATGGTCCTGTCAGAGGAGAGGAGACCAATGGTATGTTCCCAGTACAGAGGAACACCGATCGGTCTCCTCCCCTAGTGAGCCCCCCTCCCCCTACAGTTAGAAACACTCCCTAGCAAACACAGTTAGCCCCTCGATCACCACCTAGTGTTAACCCCTGTGCCAGTCACATTTATACAGTAATCAGTGCATTTTTATAGCACGGATCGCTGTATAAATGTGAATGGTCCCAAAAATGTGTCAAAAGTGTCCGATGTGTCCGCCGCAATATCGCAGTCACGATAAAAATCGCGGATTGCCGCCATTACTAGTAAAAAAAAATTTAAAAAATTAAAATGTTATAAATCTATCCCCTATTTTGTAGACGCTATAACTTTTGCCCAAACCAATCAATATCACTTATTGCGATTTTTTTTACCAAAAATATGTAGAAGAATACATATCGGCCTAAACTGAGGAAAAAATTTGTTTTAAAAGAAAAAAAAATTGCATATTTATTATCGCAAAAAGTAAAAAATATTGTGTTTTTTTCAAACTTGTCACTTAAAATAAAAACCGCAGAGGTGATCAAATACCACCAAAAGAAAGCTCTATTTGTGGGGAAAAAATGGTAACAATTTCATCTGGGTACAGTGTTGTATGACCGCGGAATTGTCATTCAAATTGCGACAGCGCTGAAAGCTGAAAAATGGCTTGGGCAGGAAGGGGGTGAAAATGCACTGTATTGAAGTGGTTAATAGCCGGCACTAGCGCTAGCACTTTTAAATGACTTTTTTTTTCCTTTAGAAATGTCATTTTGCTCTCGGACTGTTAAGCATTATTAAAATCACTGCTCCCGAAAAAACGGTAGTTTTTAAAACTTTTTTTTTGCATTGATCCATGTCCCCTGGGGCAGGACCCAGGTCCCCAAACACTTTTTATGACAATAACTTGCATATTAACCTTTAAAATTAGCACTTTAGATTTCTCCCATAGAATTTTAAAGGGTGTTCTGCGGCTTTTCGAATTTGCCGCGAACACCCCAAATTTTCGCTGTTCGGCAAATGGGCGAACAGCCAATGTTCATGTTCGACTCGAACAGATAGCCCACCCCTATTTCACTCATTAAATTTAAATCAATGTATATGTTTTTAAAATGCATTTTTATGGATATTTTTGTTGTTATTCTGTCTGTCACTGTTAAAATAAACCTAACATTAAAATTATAGACTGATCATTTCTTTGTCAGTGGGCAAATGTACAAAATCAGCAGGAGATCAAATACCTTTTTCCCTGTGCTTGCACATTATTGGATGAAGGAAGTCAGCAGAGCTTCTGCTCATTTATTAAGCTCTGAAGCAATTGCACTTGCAGAGTGCAACTGCACTTTGCAAAGTGCACAATCTGTTTGCCTTTAGTAAATCAACCCCATAGTCTGCTTCAGTCCAGACTGAATTTCACTTTAGCATCCACCTGATCAGAGTGCTTATCTGAAAGGCAAGACAGGCCTGGACACACACTGCTTGCGTGTCTGTACACACAATGGGGGGAATTAACAAAGAATGGCGCAGACATAAAGGGGTTGATTTACTAAGGGCTAATAGACTGTGCACTTCGCAAAGTGCAGTTGCACTCTGCAAGTGCAGTTGCTCCAAAGCTTAGTAAATGAGGTAAACCTTCACTTCGCTGTATTAGTGTCACAGGTGAGTAAGTATTTAGGTTCGCCGTCAGGTGTTTATAGCGTCAGGTACCCCCATATACTACCTAGTAAAAGTTTTAACCCCCTGATTGCGCCCTAGTTAACCCTTTCACCAGTGATCACCGTATAACTGTTACGGGTTACGCTGGTTAGTTAGTTTGTTTTTTATAGTGTCAGGGCACCCGCCATTTATTACCTAATAAAGCTTTAACCCCCTAATTGCCCGGCGGTGATATAAGTTAGGTTTTAGGATCAGATAGGGTCTACATCACCCCAGGCAGCGTCAGGTTAGTGCCAGTACTGCTAACACCCACGCACGCAGCATACACCTCCCTTAGTGGTATAGTATCTGAACGGATCAATATCTGATCTGATCAGATCTATACTAGCGTCCCCAGCAGTTTAGGGTTCCCAAAAATACAGTGTTAGCGGGATCAGCCCAGATACCTGCTAGCACCTGTGTTTTGCCACTCCGCCCAGCCCAGCCCAGCCCACCCAAGTGCAGTATCGATCGATCACTGTAACTTACAAAACACTAAACACATAACTGCAGCATTCGCAGAGTCAGGCCTGAGCCCTGCGATCGCTAACAGTTTTTTGGTAGCGTTTTGATACAGTCGCTAACAGTCAGGAGCTTTTCTACCTGTGAGTCTCACTACTGTACCACTAAGTTTAGAACCTAAAATGGTAAATCGAAGGTACAGTAGTGAAGAGGCCTACACGTTTCTGAGCATGACAGATAGTAAAGAGGAAGTCACTCATGTGTCAGATTCAGGCTCAGAATATGAACCTGTAGACAGCAGTGGCTCCATGACAGATAGCTCTGATGACGGAGTTGTGGTCCCTGCCAAGGTCAGGCGTACCAGACCCCAATCTTCTTCTGCTGTTGAGGTGTAAGAACCGCAGGGCTCTCGTATGGAGCAGAGAAGTACTAGCGCCGCTATTCCTTCTGGTGAACTGGCAAGCACCAGCGGCCTAGTACACCCTGGTCGTACATCCAGCACTGCAGTAACACTTGGTGACGTGGCGAGTCCCATAAGTGCAGTTCAAGCTGGCAAGGTGGCAAGCACAAGTAGTGTCCCGCTGCCACCAAGAAGACAAACACAGGCCCGTCATGCCCATAGTGCCCTTCCTGCTGCATTCGCCAATCCTAATTGGGAACCCACCACTTCTGCAGCACCCGTACTTCCCCCATTTACTGGCCAACCCGGCATTCAGGTGGAAACAGTTGATTTTACGTCATCTTTCTGGGCCTATCCCTCCTCATGGGCATAACCAAAAAGAGTGAGCTGCGGTCATATTGGTCCACTGACCCAATTCACCATATGCCCATGTTCTCACCTTCCATGGCCAGGGCACGATACGAGCAGATTTTGCAGTTCAGGCACTTCAACAACGATGAACTCTGTCGTCCTCGTGGAGACCCTGGATACGATCGGCTCTACAAAATTCGGACCCTCGTAAACCACTTCAACCAACGTTTTGCAGACTTGTTTACTCCCCATCAAGTTGTCTGCGTTGATGAGTCCCTGATTATGTTTTCTGGTCACTTGTCATTCAAACAGTACCTTCCCAGCAAGCGTGCCAGATACAGGGTCAAGATGTATAAGCTCTGTGACAGGGCCACAGGCTATACATGTAGTTTTATGGTTTACGAGGGAAGAGATAGTCACGTTGAGCCGACAAACTGCCCTGACTACATAGGAAGCGCTGACAAGATTGTGTGGGACTTGGTGTCATCCTTATTCGGAAAGGGGTACCACTTGTACGTGGACAATTTATTACACGAGTGTGCCACTTTTTAGTCACTTGTTTGATCATCAGATTGGAGCATGTGGCACCGTGCAATCTAATCGCCGGTGCTTTCCCCAGTGGCTTGTAGATTCCTGTCTTAGGCTCGGGGAGAGAGCCTGCTTGAAGTGTAATAACTTGCTCGCTATGAAGTGGAGGGATAATAAGAATGTTTTCGTTCTTTCCTCACTTCATGCAGACACAACTGTCCAAATTACTACGGCGACTGGTGTTGTGGAGAAATCCCTGTGTGTCCATGAATATAACCAAAATATGGGAGGGGTGGCGCCGTACCTAGTTGCCCGTAAGGCCAGACACTGGTATAAAAAAAGTGTCTGTATACTTATTTCAATTGGCTTTGCTGAACGCTCATGTGCTATACAGAGCTTCAGGACGGACTGGACCCTCCCTAAATTGCAGGACTAGATCGACAGGGCCCTTCTGTTAACAGACGGGGCTCCACCTCACCTTCCCCAACCAAATGCAGTAAGCCGTCTGCATGAGAGGCATTTTCCTTATGTCCTCCCGAGTACCCCTACCCAACAAGCCCCCCAAAGAAAGTGTCATGTCTGTAGAAAGCGCGGATATAGGTGTTACACCCGCTATTATTGTCCCTCCTGTCCTGACAATCCTGGTCTTTGCATGGGTGAATGTTTTGAACACTACCATACACTAGTTGAGTTTTAGCGTAGGGTACAGCATTGCACAGACTAGGCACACTTTCACAGGGTCTCCCAAGATGCCATCGCATTTTGAGAGACCCGAACCTGGAACCGGTTACAGTTATAAAAGTTACAGTTACAAAAAAAGTGTAAAATAAATAAATAAATAAATAATTAAAAAATACACAAAAGAAATATAAAATAAAAAAAACAAAAATAGTTGTCATTTTATTGTTCTCTCTCTTTCTATTCTCTTTCTATTGTTCTACTCTTTTTTACTGTTTTCTATTCTGTTTTATTGTTATTATGTTTTATCATGTTTGCTTTTCAGGTATGTAATTTTTTTACACTTTACTGTTTACTGTGTTTTATTGTTAAGCATTTTTTTGTTTTCAGGTACGCCATTCAGTTGCAGCGCGGCTTTATTTATCTTGACAGCAACAGCGTTTGCTCCCATGATACATAAAGCCGTGACTCCAGCGCTGTCGGAGGTGATTTCACCACGACAGTTAAAAAAAAGAGCATATATGCTGAAGCATGGGGGCAGCAGGGGCGGAGGAGCGATTTGCTCCTACCTTTTGCGGGTGGATGCCCCCATGCTTTGGCATATATATATTTTATTCTATGCCATGGTTATATGCGGAATTACACCCCAAAATACATTTTGCTGCTTCTCCTGAGTACGGGGATACCACATGTGTGGGACTTTTTGGGAGCCTAGCCGCGTACGGGGCCCCCAAAAAACCAATCACCGCCTTCAGGATTCCTAAGGGCGTAAATTTTTGATTTCACTCCTCACTACCTATCACAGTTTTGAAGGCCATCAAATGCCAAGATGGCAGAAAACCCCCCAAATGACCCCATTTTGGAAAGTAGACACCCCAAGCTATTTGCTAAGAGGCATGTTGAGTCCATGGAATATTTTATATTTTGCCACAAGTTGCGAGAAAATGACAAACTTTTTTTTTTTTTTTTGCACAAAGTTGTCACTAAATGATATATTGCTCACACAGGCCATGGGCATATGTGGAATTGCACCCCAAAATACATTCTGCTGCTAGCAGCATAAGGGTTAAAATAGTTAATGTTGACTGAGAGAGTTTAGTTCTGTTTTGAGAATACTAACCTTGCACATGTCATGTGCACGCTGTGTGTGATGAATATTAAATATTCCTATGCAGTACTTCCTATTCACCTGATTTAAATTAATTAAAAAAATTATACAGCTATTTCATTCTTTTAGTACTGAATGTAATGCATAAAGAAAAATGTATCAAAAAACACTAAACTTTCACTTTAAACTTGTGGATGGCTTTCTAGAATGTTTTGATTTTGTAGGGGATAACAGAAGCAGTCAAACAAGGCCATACAACATACTGTCCTCATATGAACTCATGGATCATTGTAACCATCTAATATGTCAGTGGATATAAAGCTCAGAAGTGGCACTAATCCCCCCATTAATCGGGATATTGCCATACTCAGGTCCTTTGGATGTTCCTTAGCAAACAATTCAACCACTGAAAGATAAAATATACTCAATGATCAGAGCTGCTTTGTCTTATCAGCAAATAACAATGTTTCTGTAGCTATAATACATTTGACATCAAAAGCAAACATAAAAAAAAAAACATTGCCAGCTTTGACTAATATATATTTTTTGTTTTTGCAGTCATTTTTTAGCAATCATAAACAGGAAAGCTTTAGAAAACGCACTGAAGGAAAAGTGAAATATATTGATAATGACCCTTTGCAGCACCTCCATCATTGTAGTCTGCATTATACATTTTGAGCAGTTGTTTATTTAATGGATGGCAATTTCACATACTTTGTTTGTTCTAGTTGATATTCTGGATACTGTGCGGGAGTCCATTCAGAAATATGAACTGCTTTTCATTGGCAGCCTTCCCGTCACAAAGCCAATGGGTGAGTTATTGTACAGACTGTTCTGTATCTGTTCCTCCAGGAAGCCCTTTATTGTATAACTAATAAATAGTATCCCTTTATTCTTACCCTCTATGGTCTAATGCTGTATTATATGTTTCCTTTGAAAAAATGTACAATTGCAGATGACGATATCTAGCCTTTTTATAGGGTACATGTCTCCATATTTAAAGCTGCACTCTAGGCAGATATAAAAGACACAAATTAACACAGTTCTGTATTCATTAATACTCTATTAAAAATACATTTCCAGTACAAGCAGTGTAAGCACCTACATTTCACTTGGTATCAGCTTCTGGCTATCCCTGTATGGCAGAGCTCAGAGTAGGAGAGGAATCAGCAGCACAGGGAGCCAATCAGTTTGTGTGCTGACAAGGAGCATGATGATAGAAGAAGAAAACAGAGTGACAGTGATGAACGTATCTCTGTACTGCTTCTTCCTCACTGTCCAATCACAGGCTGTGGGCAGGTCCATAGCAGCATGGGCTCAGAGAAAGTGAGTTGAATGATGCTTGACTCAACTCTGAAGAATGAGGACCTCTTGTGGCAGAAAATAAATACTGTGGGGACAGCTTCACATTGCAGAAAAGTATTGCAGTAAAACCTGATTTTATTTGATATTTATTCTTTACAGGTTTGTCTGGAGTTCTGCTTTAGAAAGGCTCCCTCAAAAACAAAGTTATTCTGAAAAGGCATAGATTGCTTGGGAACTTCAGAGCAAATAGGTTCAGCTTCAGCTAAAAAAAACTTAGGAAATTACTACTTCCATCAAAGACTTTTAGTACAGATTTTCTGCATTTTGACAAAGTCCCTTTAAAATAAACCTGCCAAATGATTAATGAGGTGTACAAACTATCAATATTGCTGAAGAGCTGACATTAAAATGTGCTTCAAAATACTTTTCAAAGCTTCAACATTTTTTCTAGTTTGTCAAGGAAGTTATCTAATCTCTATTTAGCTGGTTTAGCAGGAATTGGCCAAATTTCGATCTGCGTATGGGCAGGTTGGTTGTCCTGAAGTCGATCCATCGATCAACTTCAGTACAAACAGGCTGTTGGGGTTTTTTTTTGTGTGATCACTGCCAGAGGCTATAGCTGCAGCAGTGATCATTGTATTCTGAATGCTAGCAAACCTCTCACTGTCATAATGCAATAGTGCAGCAGGAGGGATTCCCTCATCAATACTATCTGTGTTGATGGGGGAATCAAGCAATTTTCTTTCCTTCAACCTGTGATTGAAGGAAAGAAAATTGTATAATGTATGTGATTGTAAAGTCAAGAAGACTTTTATTTTAATGCATTCTATGCATTAAGATAAAAAGACTTCTAAGTGCAGTAGTCCCCCTCAGCCCCCCTAATACTTACCTGAATCCCCTCTAAATCCAGCGATGTTGCACGAGACACATTCGGCTGGCCGGGAGTCCCCTCCTCATTGGCTGAGACACCAGTGTGGCGCCACTGGCTCCTACTGCTGTCAATCAAAGTCAGTCAGCCAATGAGGAGAAAAAGGGGTCGGGACTGGGCTGCCGCTCCATGTCTGAATGGACACAGGGAGCTGTAGCTCGGCTTGAGTGCCCCCATAGCAAGCTGCTTGCTGTGGGGGCACTCAACAGGAGGGAGGGGCCAGGAGCACCGAAGAGGGACCCAAGAAGGGGAGGATCCAGGCTGCTGTTTTCAAAACCATTACACAGAGCAAGTATAACATGTTATATGTTATGTTATTTTTACGTAAAAAAAAAAAAATGAGACTTTACAATCACTTTAAGCTTCTGCTCTAAATAAGGGCTAAGCCATCACAATTAGTAATACAGCATCATTAGGCCCACTAACAGAAATTACAGCACTTCTGTAAACTGATGTATTGGAGTGCCTTGACCACTGGGGCCTATTCCTTACACTACTTTTCCTCATGATTAAAACATTCATTACATGTTTATTTTTTGGTTTTGATATATTTTAAATCTCTCTG
The DNA here is from genome assembly GCF_042186555.1 of Aquarana catesbeiana. Taxonomy (NCBI): domain Eukaryota; kingdom Metazoa; phylum Chordata; class Amphibia; order Anura; family Ranidae; genus Aquarana; species Aquarana catesbeiana. The sequence goes on along the minus strand of NC_133326.1, from coordinate 468,238,600 downwards.
CTATACTGTTCCGGGTTTGTTCACACAGACGGCCAGGAGTCAATAAAAGCAGGCAGTTGAGCCATGGTTTTCCACCCCACCACCTCCAACAAAAACAAGGACATGCAGCCACTCAGGGCCACATTGTTTTGCTTTGCAGCCGTAGAAAAAATGTAAGCCTCTTGATGCGTTCAGCAGACAGTACCAGTCTATTGAGGGTTACAACAGGCAGTATGTGGCGACATATCACATTGCTGCCACCTGTCAACCACCCTCTGATGCCGCAGATTGCTTTTCAGTGGGGCAGAGCAGAAGTTTGCATTATGCTTTGTATGTGTAAAATGGTAACCCGCTATTGAGGTCTATATACAACGCTTATTAATTATTCCATGTTTTCCTGGATGAAAAAAAATAGGATTTTAAAACAGCTTACCTGTAAAATCCTTTTCTTGGGAGTACATCACGGGACACAGGGCCTTTGATAATTACTAAGTTAGATAGTCACCATCAGGTGATTGGACACTGGCAACCCTAATTACAAGGCGAGTTCCTCCCCTATATAACCCCTCCCATGTGGAGAGTACCTTAGTTTTGTAGCAAAGCAATAAGTATCCCAACGTATAATCCCGAAGAGGATTTTACAGGTAAGCTGTTTTAAAAATCCTATTTTCTTGTTCATACATCACGGGACACAGAGCCTTTGACAATTACTAAGTGGGATGTCCCAGAGCAATGCCCAAATTTGAGGGGAGGGAGACACAGATCAGAAACACAGGCCGCCATCGGACGTGAGGACCTATACTGCTGCCTGCAGCACACTGCACTCGAAGGTGGCATCCTCATACCCTCTTACATCCACCTGATAGAATCTGGTGAATGTAGGGACCGAAGACCAAGTTGCAGCCATGCAGATCTGAGCCATGGAGGCCTGGTGATACACTGCCCAAGAAGTACTAACTGCTCTAGTCGAGTGCGCTTTAACCTGAAAAGGAGGAATTTTCTTCAAACCATAAGCCTGAATAATAACCTGTCAAATCCATCTAGAGATAGTGGACTTTGACGCTGCCTGGCCCTTTTTGGGGCCTTCTGGCAGTATAAATAGACAATCAGTCTTTCGTAACTTAGCCGTTGCCTGCAGATAGATTTTGACTGCTCTTACAACATCTAAAGAGTGTAACAACTTATCCTCCGCGGACTGTGGATCTGGAAAAAATAATGGTGGGACCACATCTTGATTCAGATGGAATCTTGAAACCACTTTAGGCAAAAAGGTCGGATGAGGACGTGTCAAATTCAGACTTCGTAAGGCAGGATGAAATATTGGGCCCTGTGAGATTAGATCTGGGCGTAGCGGAAGAACCCAAGGTCTTCCCACTGCCATCTTTACGATCTTTGCATACCAAGGTCACCTGGGCCAAGCCGGGGACCACCAGAATTACCGGCTTCCCTTCAACAGGCACAAATTGTTAAAGCTAAAAAGAATTTTCAGAAATTTGTACTCTAAAAATAAATGAACACTAATGAATCGTGTGCAATGTCCAGCTGCTGCTGTGTTATGTAAGACCTATTCTTTCATTTCCCCTGTACAAGAACTTTATAATCTCTCTCTCTCCAATCATAGAACGCCTTGCATTTATTAAAAAGAATGCAAAGTGTTTTTGGAATAGACAAGCTGCAGAGTGAATGGCCCGTCTTTAATCTGTATACTCCAACCAGAACTCTATTATTGCTGGGTTCGTCATTCAACACTAACTTTACCATATGGGGTTAATGGAAGTAAGAGTATAACATAATGCAGCAGCGGCTACACATTGCACTTTACTAGTGTTTATTTATTTTTACAGTGCAAATGGGTGAAAGTTGTTTTTGGCTGGAGTTCAGCTTCAATGCCTTTTATGTGGCGTCCAAATGTGAAAAGGTGTATTGAGCCATTCTGCATACATGGGACATCATCATGTAATCCTGAACTGATCCAAACATTCCATAAATAGTTGCCTCTCTTTTTACCTTTCCATCCTATTGACTTCAAATGCTTCTCCCAATGGCTATGGATAGCGGGTGACCTGAACAGTGTCAAATGAAAGACCTAGTGCCAAAGTACCTCAATGAGCAGGGTGACTCTGCAGGTACTCAGTAGCGATTTGTGCCAACGTCCCCAGGAATCGAATTGTAGATAGGAAAACTCTAGGCATGGGACTTTAAGGGCACAATAGTATTAAACTACAAAAAATATATTTAATAGGGATATTTTATTAGAAAAATATAAAAGACATTGGACACACATAGATTGTTTAAAAACACTTCAGCCTAGATATAAATCCTAGTAGTAGTACACCGTGTGGATCCTATCCTGCAAATTTATGTAGCATAAAGAAGGCTCTAAACGTATACATATATCGCTTAGTCCATATATAGGAGAAATACTTCCCCTGAAAATTGAACAGTAGGCAAGCACATAATTATAGCTGACAAGATGCAGCAGGTTTGGTAATCCACGGTGAGGTGTTCTCTAGTTGCTCTACATGTTTCGCGTTACACAGAACGCTTCCTCAGGAGCTAGAGATTCAATTGAGTGTGGTAGGATTGCATAAATCAATCAATAGTGATTGTATGCAAATGGTCACAATTTGATCATAAATATAGGGTATCTGAATTAAATTGGGAACAGCAATCGGCCACAACCTGGAACCTCTCAGAAAAATGTAGCATCAGGTATCCATAAGAGGGAAAGCAAAGGCTTTATCGTTGTAGTGCCTCGGGTAGATGAGAGGAAACAACAAGGTTGTACCGTCCGGTCTATGCAGGGACCGGTGCTGTTGGCGGCCACAGCACCAGTCCCTGCATAGACCGGACGGTACCTTGTTGTTTCCTGCTACATTTTTCTGAGAGGTTCCAGGTTGTGGCCGATTGCTGTTCCCAATTTAATTCAGATACCCTATATTTATGATCAAATTGTGACCATTTGCATACAATCACTATTGATTGATTTATGCAATCCTACCACACTCAATTGAATCTCTAGCTCCTGAGGAAGCGTTCTGTGTAACGCGAAACATGTAGAGCAACTAGAGAACACCTCACCGTGGATTACCAAACCTGCTGCATCTTGTCTGCTATAATTATGTGCTTGCCTACTGTTCAATTTTCAGGGGAAGTATTTCTCCTATATATGGACTAAGCGATATATGTATACGTTTAGAGCCTTCTTTATGCTACATAAATTTGCAGGATAGGATCCACACGGTGTACTACTACTAGGATTTATATCTAGGCTGAAGTGTTTTTAAACAATCTATGTGTGTCCAATGTCTTTTATATTTTTCTAATAAAATATCCCTATTAAATATATTTTTTGTAGTTTAATACTATTGTGCCCTTAAAGTCCCATGCCTAGAGTTTTCCTATCTACAATTTGACCTGAACAGTGGCTGAAACAGCAAAATCACTAGATGTCCTCCTTTGTCCATCGCCCATGTAAACAAACCTTGAGGGGCCTATTTATAAAGACCTGCCGGCATTTCATTTCAAAATGTGGGGGAGCCTGAAGTGTCTATAACGCTGCAGTCAAAATGTCTTTATAAAGCATACATCAGTGCTTTATAATGTGCCTGGTGACATTTTAATAGAAAAGCCGTGGGACAGCCATGGACATACTGCTTCTTTATCAATGGCCCCTTTATAGTATGTTATAATTCAAACTACAGTTTATAATAACTTTCTTACAACAGATGCATACTGCTCAAGTATATAAATGCCCCCCTTGCTTTGTATTAAACAAGTAAAAAAAGTGTTTTTTTAATAACTAATCTTTTTAATGCAGGGATGGAAGTACTGAATGATACTATAAAGAACATAATCAGCACCACACTCAGGGAAAACTGGACAGCTGCTGTCATTGAAGTGACTGATACAGCAGTGACTATACATCGGAGAGAGGTAATTCTCTGTAGCATTTATGACTATATTAAGTTTTTTTTACATGTTCCTGCCTTGATTTTCTCTGTGAAAATGGGATTGCTTGCTTTTGTGCAAAATGTTCAATTTTTAGATGGAAATTGAAGTGGAATTGGCAAGTAGGAGATTGCTGTAATTTGCTCTACCCCACATTTTGTAACAAAATGAAAAACTTGAAGCATGAAATTAAAGAAAACTTTTAAGAAGAGAAAATGGAAGCGGTCTTTGCTGACCTCGACATCTGAAATTGATAGCTGCTGGGATCTAATGATCAGCTGATCTAATGATCAGCATGACGTGATTATGAATCACTGATCAGATCAAGAGTTCTGATTTGACAGTGGCTTACTAATTTGCATGCTTGTTCCAGGTCATCATTGAAGCCAGAGACAGGCAAATAACTAGCATTTTCAGAAGCAGGTCAACGGTGGTAGCTTTCATATTTTTATACTTCTCTTCCTTTAAGGTTTAGGTTTACTTTAAAGAGTCTGGTGCAGAAGATAAATGTAAGACAACAAAATTAGAACTAGCTGACAAGGAAGCAGTATCTTCTGTGTTACTTTAACTCTGAAATTTACATATTTCACTAAATGGTATTTTTAATTTAAACCCTAAACATACTAGAGTGGTTGAACAGACCTCACCTAGTATTACTAAATAACTGTTCATTTTTCCTGCCACCAACATCTCATAGCAGAAAGCAAAGATGTAGAGCATAGTAATTTACTCTCTAATTTTTTCTATATAATAAATTAGCTAAATACTATCTGCAGTCTTACAGTTTGTTTTTGTTAGAAAGCAGTCACATCCCAAGTAGACAAGCTTATTCCTTGCCATCATTCTGAAGAGAAGGACCCTTGTTCTGTGTATGGAAGCAATGGGCTTTCTCCAGAGGTCCGATAGGCCCCTGCTGAGTCAGAAATAAAGCTCTGCAACCAGCAAAGCTCATGCACCCTGCTAATGAAAGAGCTGTAGCTGTCACTAAGCAGGGGGAGTGCAGAATCTCTACAGAGAGACCACTGCTTCCAGTGACGTCTCCAGCTTTCATATTTAGGGGGGGCACATGGGGGGGACAGGGACAAAAGTAGGGTGGCAACTATAAATAATGTGGCCATATATATATATATATCCTGGGACCCTTTACTATGATTCCACAACGGCCCTTTCACATGTTCTGCAGTGAGCTCCCTTCCTACTGTATTGGGGCCCCCCCAGGGTGGCAGAGAGCAAGAGATATATGTCACCAGCTTACCATGAAAATATAAAGGTCCAAAGCAGTGGGAGAACTATCAGGGTTGCAAAGGTTGTCTTGCCACCAGGCCCTGGTGTTCTGCCACTGTGGGGTTCCCCAGACTCCTCTTGCTGTCCTGCCCCTGCTATTGACAGCGCTGGTCTGGCATCTCTTGGAATTTACAGGCTGGTTCTCCTGTCCTAAGGATGGGAGAAATCAGTCTGTTTTTTCAGTAACTGAGAGTCCTGGTGGAGTCCTTCCTGCAACTCGCTCTTCTCCCTGCCAATGAGGATGCAGATCAGGCGGCCGTGGTTGTGTGAGCTCTCACATTATGCAGTGTCAGCGAGCAGAGGGAGGGGGGAGGAATCACCTGCAGGAGCTGACTGGGGATGCTCTCCCTCTCAATAGAAACTGTGTTACTCCAGCGGCGACCCGAGTAATATGTATAGTAGTAGTAATATGCGGCGCATCCGCTACAAATGCAAACAAAAAGACATTGCCTTTTTGTAAAAAAAAAAAAATATATATATATATATTTTTTAATGGGGGGGGGGGGCATAACTTCATTCATGCTTTTCTGTGTTTCATTGTTGTCTAATACCACCTGCAATAACAGCACTATGCTAATATATTTCTGTTGTAAACTAATATGTCCTACTATACCTTACTCGGAGCAGTCTGCATTGTAAGGAAGGCATAGTCCATTTTTATTCATGTATTTTTAATTTGCAGTAGTGCTGAAAACGATAAGTGGTTAGGTGTACAAAAAACATGTGAACAAACACAATAAAGTGCACTTAAAGGTGAGTTTTTGTCCACCCCTTCGAAGGGGTAGGACCTTTCCTTGAACCTCCTGGGCGCAAGGCTGCTGACAAGGACAAGGTTACGAACTTGGTCCGTCTAGCCAGAAGGCCTGGTGAACCCCTTTCATTGTGGCCAGCCGAAGCCGGCCACTAGGTCGAGGGGCTCTCCCGAAGAGAGACCCCCCAGGTTCAGGGGAGGAAGGAACTTCATGGCCCCACATGCTCCCCCTAGACTTTAGGGCAAGTCAGAGGACTCACACACTCCATCCAGTGAGAAAAACACACACAAAAGTGAAAAGTGACAAATATGAGGAGAAAGATTAATGAAATAAATAAAAAGTGGCCGTGCAATGTGCCCTGGCTAGGCTCTGAGGCCTGGTAACAAAAATTGCCCTGGACTTAGCCAGAAGGCCTAGCCTATAGAGGCGCAGTGCAGAAAAACATTTTTAGTGGCTATGACCATGTGCCTTTTCACACCGTGGAGTCCTACACCCAAGCATTACTAAAAAGGGCGATCACTCCCAGGGGGCACAGACACCGCAGACTCTCTGCCTTCCCAGGCCATGGCCAGATAAGATCCATTCAAACCAGGAGGAACTGGGCCTATCCTGTTTTCTCAGGGAGAATAACTCCTGTGCCCCAACTGCCTGTGGGTACCCTGGTTTCTGTTCTAGCTGGTGCTAGCCTTCAGTGCCCCCATCATACCAGCAGGGAAACTAAATAGCCATGACAGCATAGCACCCCTACTGGACACTGATAAGAACAGATACTACACTTGATCTTAGGCACAGTCCATTTTTATTGCTGCACACAATCAGAGTCCATAGAATTCTGTTCTATGTACATAGGTGCTAACTTTATTAATTAGACCTGTCAAAAAAAGCAGCTGTCTCATGGAGAGCTGAAGACAGGCATCTATCTATCTTTAATTGCTTTGCTGTACCATCAGGACTGGCTGCAACATACATCAACAGGTGAATTTGGGACATTTGCTGTGAAATATTCATTCCATTTCCCCATAGAAAAAAGAACAATCATTGCCCACAGATTGGGAAATCTCATTGTGCAGTAACAGAGAAATAAACAAATGGTCGCTGCACGGGCAGAGTGCCCATGTAAATAAGCCCTAAGCTTTGTCAAACCTGAAAAAAAATATGTTTTGACTTGAGATAGGCTTTAATTTATATTTAATTGGTCAATAAATTATCTAATACAAAAATGTGCAGGGCATAGTGCATTAATCCTATCACTTGGGCATAGGAAACTTACTACTTTACAAGGCTTAGCCCTGGTTCACATTGATGCAATTTGGCATGCGCTTTGATATGTCAAAGTGCATGCCAAATCGGCGGCAATGGCAGCGTCCGAATCGGTTTGACGCCGCGTCGATCAGCAAAAGTAGTTTCTGTACTACTTTTGGCGATTTCGGGGTGCGATTTCCATCTTTCCATTTGACATCTGTACAGAAACTCGCACAGATGTCTCTGAAATCGCCCCTGAAGTTGGGACTGACATGCGGGAATGAAATTTCATTCCCACTGTCAGTGTGAACCAGGGCTTAAAGTGATATAATGGGGGGGGGGATGTGGCTAAAATTTTAAAAAATTGTTATACTTACCTGCTTTGTGTAACAATATTGCACAGAGCGGTCCCTTACCAGCGCTGTCCACTCCTCTTCTCCTCCGGATCCCCCTTAACAGGTGCGGTAAAAGCCCCACCTTCTCTCACTCCTCACAGGAGTTTGACAAACAGCAATGGGAGCCTTTAGCTCTCACTGCTTCCTGTGTCTCATGTGAGAACAGAAATAGGGGAAAGTGGTCTGCAGTTGAGACATCATTGGATCATGAGAGGAGTGAGGTAAATGTTTAGGGATGGGGGGGCAAGTAGTGGGGAGTTTTTAATTCTAATTCACAGAATGCATTATGATAAAAAAACACTCAGACTGTAGAACCACTTTAAAGTTTTTCTAAACCCAATAATAAAAATGTAATATATTGCAGCTTACAGTCCTAAGATCGATCACTACATTAGTTTCTTTATCAGGGTTTTTTCCCTCCATTTTCACCTGGTGATCCTGCCATTAACACACTTACTGTTATAGGGTGACAGTGCCTATAGTACTGTACCTATAGAGGAGCAAAGTTGTCACCCTTGGACAGGAACTGTGTTAGAACTGCAGAATGTCATCCACCTCTCCTCCACCTTCACCACAACATTTTTGTGTGTACTTATTGTGCAAGAATACATCAGATATGATAAGGGTTGCTTAGTATATGAACCCATCAATCTTATGTTCCATCTGAAGCAAGGTTTGAATCATGTGGAACTTAAAGGTGAAATTTTCTTCTCCTATATATAATCTTTTGGTATGGTACAATATGATTAACCATTGCTTCCCACTGTGACACACGAGTGGGTGAAGGGTTCATCCAACATAAAGCAATGGCTTTATGATTCAGAAATGTTTTTCAAAACAGTATATATAAAAGGGAGCAAATAAGGGAAGTTAATTGTCAGGGCATACATACACTTGTATAGTGATACAGTAATGGTGTGCTGCATACTAAAAGTGCATTGATCTTCGAAATTATATATATATACCGTTGTGCTCATAAGTTTACATACCCTTGCAGAATTTATGATTCTTGGTCATTTTTCAGAGAATATGGAAGATAACACAAAAACTTTTCTTTCACTCATATTTAGTGTTTGGCTGAAGCCATTTATTATCAATCAACTGTGTTTACTCTTTTTAAATCATAATGGCAACAGAAACTACCCAAATGACCCTGATCAAAAGTTTACATACCCCAGTTCTTAATAGCGTGTATTGCCCCCTTTAACATCAATTACAGCTTGAAGTCTTTTGTAGTATTTGTGGATGAGGCTCTTTATCTTCTCAGATGGTAAAGCTGCCCATTCCTCTTGGCAAAAAGCCTCCAGTTCCTGTAAATTCTTGGGCCGTCTTGCATGAACTGCATGTTTGACATCTCCCCAGAGTGGTTCATTGATATTGAGGTCAGGAGACTGAGATGGCCACTCCAGAACCTTCATTTTATTCTGCTGTAGCCAATGACAGGTCGACTTGACCTTGTGTTTTGGATTATTGTTATGTTGGAATGTCCAATTACGTCCCGTGAGCAGCTTCCTGGCTGATGAATTAAAATGTTCGTCCAGTATTTTTTCGATAACATACTGCATTCATCTTGCAATCAGTTTTGACCAAATTCCCTGTGCCTTTGCAGCTCACACATCCCCAAAACATCAGCAATCCACCTCCGTGTTTCACAGTAGGAATGGTGTACCTTTCATCATAGGCCTTGTTGACTCCTCTCCAATTGTAGCATTTATGCTTGTGGCCAAAAAGCTCAATTTTGGTTTCATCACTCCAAATGACTTTGTGCCAGATGGTTTGAGGCTTGTCTCTGTGCTGTTTGGTATATTGTAAGCGGGATACTGTCAGCTACTCACCAAGGCCGGGATGCTGAGAGTGGTTCCCCTTGCAGCTGAGTGCACTCCACCCCTGAAGGTGGCACAGAGGGTATAGGGCACAGAGAGGCACGGGTCACCAGCAGGTAGAAGAGGCTTGTGTGGAGATCTCCTGTAGGATGGGATGAGAAGCCTGGCCGGGGCTCTAACACCCAGATCTGGAAATGGAGACTGGAGCAGAGTCTTGAGGAGGAGACCGAGAGTCAAACACAGAGATCAGGCAGTGGAGAAGTCCTTTAGGCAAGCCGGGGTCATACACAGAGATCAGTCAGTAGAGGATTCCTTTAAGCAAGCCGGGGTCAAAGTGCTGGAGAAGATCAGAGGAGGTTAGGGTCAATCCGGGTCACAACAGGCAGGCACAGGTACACAGAGCTTGGAACATTAACACTAAAAGCTGAAAGACAAACCAGCAATTAAACAAGGGGCTGAACTGCCTTTTATAGGCCCACCAGGGGGATCTCACATTGTGCGCGCTATTGCGCGCACACGCCGATGCGCTGCATCGTGCACCTGTATGCGCTGACCTGCTGTATCGCGCACCCGTATGCGCCAGCCTGCTGTATCGCACACACCCGTGTGCGCCGTAGTGCTACTCTGCCATGCAGGCGCACAGGGAAGTGCCGATACTGGCAAGTCCGGCTTCTGCCATTTCTCTGACAGATACTTTGTGGCATTTGCGTAGTAATGGCTTTCTTCTGGTGACTCGACCATACAGCCCATCTTTCTTCAAGTGCATTTTGAAACAGCCACACCACATGTTTTCAGAGAGTCCTGTATTTCACCTGAAGTTATTTGTGGGTTTTTCTTTGTATCCCGAACAATTTTCCTGGCAGTTGTGGCTGAAATTCTAGTTGGTCTACCTGACAGTGGATTGGTTTCAACAGAACCCCCCTAATTTTCCACTTCTTGATTAGAGTTTGAACACTGCTGATTGATTGGCATTCTCAATTCCTTGGATATCTTTTTATATCCCTTTCCTGTTTCATACAGTTCAACTACCTTTTCCCGCAGATCCTTTGGCAATTCGTTTGCTTTCCCCATGACCCAGAATCCAGAAATGTCAGTGCAGCACTGGATGAAAGATGCAAGGGTCTGTCAGGAGTCCAGAAACTCATTGATCTTTTATACACACACACATAATTACAAGCAAACAGATCACAGGTCAATATGGTTACCTTTAATAGCCATTCAAACCCATTTGTGTCAACTTGTGTGCATGTCATCAGGCCAGGGTATGTAATCTTTTGATCAGGGTCATTTAGGTAGTTTCTGTTGTCATTATGATTTAAAGAAAGTAAACACAGTTGATTGATGGGTATGTAAACTTTTGAGCAAAACTGTATGTATATATATATATATATATATATATATATATATATATATATATATACACACACACACACATGGTCCTGGAAATTACAGTATTTGTAATGAGAAAGAAAACCTGGAACTGACTGTTATCATAATGATAGCTCCCTGTTCCTCATGTACCTCTTGGTACTGTACAGCAGAATATGAAATCTGTTCAGTGGTGCTGTATTGGAATCAAATGAGTCAACACCTTAAAATACCTCCATCTACCCTTCCAAGTGCAATGTCATCAGACAAATTAATTTGGAGACTTTTCAAAATTGTGGCAAAAGAGAATAATGAAGTGGTTATACTGCGGAGGTCTGCATTGCTTGACAAAACATTAATGTTAGTCTCTGGGTTTATTTTTATCAGTGTTTTTTTTTTTTTTTTTTTTTTTTTTTTACTTGTTCTGTATGTTGTATGTTTTTAAAGTTAAATGAATTATGTTTTTATATTTGTTTGTGCTCATTCAAATGTGCTATGTATGTCCAGTTGTCAGTTTTGTAATTGTTGCCTCCCTGCCCCTGATTACAGAAAAAAAATATTGGGTGTGCCTCTCTGACTAGAGTTTACCCTGTATTCTTGGTCCCAAAACATCAAATTAGGATTTTTAGTACTGCAGTAAACCTGCATGTACATGAAACCTGCTGAACTCCAGCCATACCTTCAATTTTGCAGTGAATTTTTGGGCGTGGAGCAGCTCTGGAGCCTGACTTTGGGGTGTGGAAAATAATGACCAAAAGGTAGGCTGACTATGCTGCTGGTACTGTTCACACTCTCATAAATGTGCCAAATATATTACAAATTAAATAGTACCGCACTACAGTAACCAAAGTAAAGGAATGATTATAATAATAGTAATAATTATAAAAAAAATTGGATCACAGTGCTCGATACATCAAAATATTCATAAATGAATCCAATATCAGTGGATAATTTAAATTAGTGCAGATGATGAATAATCCATGCAGAAAAACTGTATAAATAATAAAGGTGAAACAGCGATGAAAAAACGAAGATGTAGCTTCCCATTAGGAGCTGCAATATCCCACAGAGTGCTTCTTATTCCTAAATAGTGCTCAGACAGTTCAGACGAGTGGTCCATTTCTCATTGGTGCTCAAAGATCACTCAGTAGTGACTTTGGACACATAAAGTCGCATGACAAGTCACAGCCCAATGGTCCCATGTGTGAGATTATTCCTGGCGGGGGGAGCACTTGGAGGTGATCTGTTGAGTGTTCTTTGAGCACTAATGAGAAACTGGAGCACACGCCTGAGCTGTCTAAGCACTAATTGGGAATAAGAAGCACTCTGTGGTATATTGCAGCTCTTAATGGGAAGCTGATACTTTGTTTTTTTCATCACTGTTTCACTTTTATTATTTATACAGTTTTTGCATAGACTATTCATCATCTGCACTGATTTAAATTATCCACTGATATTGGATTTATTTATGTATATTTTGATGTATCGAGCACTGTGATCCAAATTTTTTATAATTATTGTTATTATTATAATTGTTCCATAACTTTGGTTACTGTAGCGCGGTACTATTTAAATTTGTAATAAGCGGGTTAGGATACTTACCACTACCTCTCCAGTCTTTCTCCAACATGAAGTAAAAACTATTATCTACAGAACTGCTTCCTAATGCTAGAGGTAGACTTCATGTGATGTATTCACATACTTATATGATAACAGGTGTACATTTTTTAATGTTTCAGGTTGTTGAAGAAGAGCCTGTCTGGCAATGTTCAGTTCGATATGTGACATTTATGGGTATTGGGCAAGATCCTCACACATTTGCAATGATCGTGGATGTAGGCAAGCAGTGTTTCCAGTGCACAGTATTCTGGTGTGAGCCAGATGCCGGACATGTCTCAGAGGCAGTACAGGCTGCATGTATGGTAAGTGGTGTTGACGTGTCCTAGGAAGATGACTGACAATTGCCACACATCTTTGTATTGAAAAAAGAAAACTTTGTAGCAGTCCTTATCCCCAATCAACATTGACTTGGGGCGAGACCACTTCCTTTGGAGCCTTGTCAATTTTCTGAGTTAAATATTCCTGTTTCTACTCTCTGACAGGAAGGACATTCTCCTGGGTCAAGTTTTAATTGTTGACTAAATTATTGATTAAAACTGACTCGGCCCTTAATCATGTGCATCTCTTTTATTAGGTTCAGTATCAAAAATGTGTGGTAGCATCATCATCATCACGGATGAAGCCCAAAGGCGGAAATGGCAAATCACTTCTGAAAATAAAGAGGACTACATCTGTGGACTCGCCGATTTCTCCTTTTAACTCATCAGGCCACACTCTTCAGAAAAATGGAGGAACAAGTAAAAGAAGAGGAGTAATGGCTTTCTTTGAAGCATTTAAGCAGAAACATGTCAGGCATAGCCCTTAGACTAGAACAGAGATACAGGGAATATATCTTTTTTAGTTTTTTGCCTGTTTTATAGATATTTTAGAAAGTTTGTTCTTTCTGTAATTTCAGAACTAACAGTTGTTTACTATAAAATAATATTGGGATAATTCCTGGTGCTGAAATTCTTCTGTGCTATATCAGTAAGTTACCATAACCAGGTAGAGGTATTTGATGAAATTATCCAGTATGACAGAAAATTAATTAATAGCATGGTACTGTATATGCACATCAGTGATGAATTAGTGCCCATACTGACCAGATTACAGCTTTTATTAATAATAATTAAAGCTTATATCTGACTATTTACTATGAGCTATAATACCACATGGTCCATTGTATAGTGCGCCCCCAGGGAAAATGTATAATTTGTTTTTTGGTAGAGGGTGATTAGGGCACTCTTATGTAACGTTATACCTACCTCCGAGTGTGCCACTGCAATCTTCCTCCCATTGCTTTCTGTTAGAAATGTACATCAGCCCCAGGCACTACAATGGACTATCCTCTAATATGCTGACAGGCCCGACCGTGAAAACAGCAAGGGGGGAAAATGCTGAAGAAACATGGATTTTCACATATTAGTAAGTGTACCTATATACAAAAAAATCATCCAGGCTCATAAAATATTGCAAGGAGTGAAGCATCATGGTCAATGTAAAGTACACATTGCAACCCCATTCAGAACTTGTCTGACTTCAGTAACCTGAATTCTGATTGGTTGCTATGCGTTACTGTACTTTTTCTCTTGCACTTTATTCATAAACCAAAATGTATTCTAAACAACCATTGCATACACCTAATAATTATTTTCAAAGATCATCTACTTTTAAAAAGAAAGAATAACAAAATGTATGCCTTGCAAGCCACGTGGAAATCCTTACATGCATTCCAAGCAGCATAGAGTATTGTATTATTTGAAGGATTCGTTGTGTATGGAAGAAATTACCAACTTTAATGCTGTACCAACCACAGGCTGCAAGTGCTGCAGCAAGAGCTGACAGTGAATGTTGGGACACATTGACTAAGAAAACAAAAGCGTGTTGTTCCTCGTGTAAGAAGTAGATGTAAAGTCTATTGAAAGTATATAGTATGAGTTAGATGATGTAAATGTTAATCCTCGCTTTGTGTTTAGGGAATGAACCGCACTGTAAAATATGCTTTAATTGTAAATATTTAATAGCACCACTAGTTTATCAGTGGATTTGTTCTTAATAAATTTGATGCATTGACAAAAAAAATATGAAAATTATTTTTTATTTTTAATGTCAGGCATCTGAAAATTACTGTTAAAATGTGTTGTTTATAAAAGGAAAAATCACAACTCCATCTCAGGTGCAGTACAGTCTGTTTAACATTATTAGAAAAAGCCAACCCAAGTTTGGTACCATGTTTTTTTTTTTATTATTAAAATTGGTGGGCTGAATTGCCACATGGCTTCTTATATTTATTGCAAACTCCTTTAGTGAGCTCTCCTTAAGGCTGAATTCCAGGTATGTTTTTTTTTTTGCATATAGTGAGGACGGAAAGTATTCAGACCCCCTTAAATTTTTCACTCTTTGTTATATTGCAGCTGACATGGACATTCACTGTACTGTTCATTTAAGCACAAGAGACTCCATTTTGTTCTCACTGTTGAAATGTGTTCTGTAACCTTCACCTAACACACAGACACTTCTCCTACTAAACGCTCTCTACTCCCCCCTCCCTTCTCAGTTTTTACTTTTGCAATTGTTCTATTCGCTAGTTTTTAATAATATATTTCTATTTGTTAGTTTTTAATAACATCTCACACCACTCCTTTCTTATCTATGTATAAAATAACATGTAATAATAAATTTTCACTGAACGGACATTTTAAACACAGTGATTGAGTCCTGTGAATCTGTTCCTGCAGCTGCAGTATTAACTTTGTTTTAGAGTCCCAATCAGAAATCAGTCATATCACAGCCATTTGCTAAAATCATTTAAGTTCATTTTTTTTCCTCATTAATGTACACACAGCACCCCATATTGACAGAAAAACACAGAATTATTGACATTTTTGCAGATTTATTAAAAAAGAAAAACTGAAATATCACATGGTCCTAAGTATTCAGACCCTTTGCTGTGACACTTATATATTTAACTCAGGTGCTGTCCATTTCTTCTGATCATCCTTGAGATGGTTCTACACCTTCATTTGAGTCCAGCTGTGTTTGATTATACTGATTGGACTTGATTAGGAAAGCCACACACCTGTCCATATAAGACCTTACAGCTCACAGTAAATATCAGGGCAAATGAGAATCATGAGGTCAAAGGAACTGCCTGAAGAGCTCAGAGACTGAATTGTGGCAAGGCACAGATCTGGCCAAGGTTACAAAAAAATTTCTGCTGCACTTAAGGTTCCTAAAAGCACAGTGGCCTCCATAATCCTTAAATGGAAGACGTTTGGGACAACAAGAACCCTTCCTAGAGCTGGCCATCCGGCCAAATTGAGCTATTGGGGGAGAAGAGCCTTGGTGAGAGAGGTAAAGAAGAACCGAAAGATCACTGTGGCTGAGCTCCAGAGATGCAGTTGGGAGATGGGAGAAAGTTGTAGAAAGTCAACCATCACTGCAGCCCTCCACCAGTCAGGGCTTTATGGCAGAGTAGCCTGATGGAAGCATCTCCTCAGTGTAAGACACATGAAAGCCCACATGGAGTTTGCTAAAAAACACCTGAAGGACTCCAAGATGGTGAGAAATAAGATTCTCTGGTCTGATAAGACCAAGATAGAACTGGCCTTAATTCTAAGCGGTATGTGTGGAGAGAACCAGGCACTGCTCATCACCTGTCCAATACAGTCCCAACAGTGAAGCATGGTGGTGGCAGCATCATCCTGTGGGGGTGTTTTTCAGCTGCAGGGACAGGATGACTGGATACAATCGAGGGAAAGATGAATGCGGCCAAGTACATGGATATCCTGGACGAAAACCTTCTCCAGAGTGCTCAGGACCTCAGACTGGGCCGAAGGTTTACCTTCCAACAAGACAATGACCCTAAGCACACAGCTAAAATAACGAAGGATTGGCTTCACAACAACTCTGTGACTGTTCTTGAATGGCCCAGCCAGAGCCCTGACTTAAACCCAATTGAGCATCTCTGGAGAGACCTAAAAATGGCTGTCCACTAACGTTTACCATCCAACCTGACAGAACTGGAAAGGATCTGTAAGGAGGAATGGCAGAGGATCCCCAAATCCAGGTGTGAAAAACTTGTTGCATCTTTCCCAAAAAGACTCATGGCTGTATTAGATCAAAAGGGTGCTTATACTAAATACTGAGCAAAGGGTCTGAATACTTAGGACCAAGTGATATTTCAGTTTTTCTAATTTAATAAATCTGCAAAAATGTCAACAATTCTGTGTTTTTCTGTCAATATGGGGTGCTGTGTGTACATTAATGAGGAAAAAAAATGAACTTAAATGATTTTAGCAAATGGCTGCAATATAACAAAGAGTGAAAAATGTAAGGGGGTCTGAATACTTTCTGTCCCCACTGTATGTACATTGCTTTAGCTTGGACCAATGTAATTATACAAAATCCATACTTGGCCAATCCCTGTAAAAGCAGAAAATCATTGTAGTAGTTGCCGCTACTACAGTGATCCTCGCTGTTTTCCAGGACCCATGCACTGAACACAGGGGTTCCCTCACTCGGCATGGGTGCCATTCAGAGAATGTTTTGCATTTTTCTCAATGAATGCAAAGTGTTCTCAGATTAGACAAGGCAGAGAGATGGAACAGTGATGTCAAAATCTCCACCTTATTCAATCAGAGAACACTTTTCATTCACTGAAAAAAATGCAAGGAGTTGCACCAGTGCCAGGCAGTCAACCCCTGCGGTTACTATGCTGCAGGGCAGCCGCTTGACACAGGACCCAGAAGAGAGGATCAGTTTTTGTCCATCGGACTAGCATACAGACTAACTGATTTTTCAACCAGACTCAAGTCCCTCGGAAAGATTTGAAACATGTTCTAAATCTAAAGTCTGTCACATTTTCAACAGAAAAAGTCCGCTGCAGGTCCGATGAAGCCCACACACGGTCGAATTGTCCGACAGATTCGTTCCGTCGGACAAGTTTGGTCGAAAAGTCTGGCCGTGTGTACACGGCATTAGAGCTGATTCTTCATCCTGTATAACATATTGTGTTATGTATAACGTATCATGTGTAACATATTTGCTAAAACTAAACTGCAGAGGCAAAGCTACATACACATCTTAAATACTTTTATGGGAACTCTTTTGCCTGCCTAATTGTTTAGTCAGTCTTGTGATCCAGAAAGCACTGTTTGACAGCACACGCCAGGTCCTTAAAGTGGTGTTCCAGCCGAAATTTTTTTTTTAAAAGTCAGCAGCTGCAAACACTGTAGCTGCTGACTTTTAATAAGGACACTTGCCTGTCCAGGAAGCCCGCGATGTCGGCCCTCCCGATGCCGGCACCGCCATTCCAACTAAAGGAAACCGGTAGTGAAGCCTTGCGGCTTCACTGCCGGTTTCCGACTGCCCATGCATGAGTCCCACGACGCTTTGTGAATGAACACACACATGTCCCAGAAGACAACGGGGGGTTCGCCGCAGAAGAGGACGTGACTTCCTCAACTGCGGCCCAGCTAGATTGGAAATACTCTTAGTACTTCCAAAAAAGGTAAGTTAGAAAGTAAAAAAAAAATTTAAAATAGCCAAAAACAAGGGGTGGAGAGTTGCTCTTTCGTTTAAGACCGCCTCTCAAAATTGGGTGGAACTCCGCTTAAACCTGCAAAAGAAGCACAGCTAGGTCAAGAACACACCTCTAGTCTGTTGATTAGACACTAATTGAGCAGCAGCATAATGATAATTCAGAACTTTTCTTTCCTGTTACTTCAACATTGTTCCTGTATTTGCATTGCAATAGAGCCAGATTGTCTAATAGTTCTGACCTTCCATCTCACATCTTACATGCATTTACAGAGGTGAACTGTACAGGGTTATTAAAGTCACTAAACCCACATGATAAAAAAAATCAATAAATTCTGTATTACATACTGTTCATACTCATTCAGTCATTATGAGATTTGTTTTCTGTATTCAGCAAAAAACCTGGTTGATCCTGCTGCTCTCTATCTCCACCTTCTGTCCATGTCCCCAATTCAGCTAGGGATTTTGAACACATGCTCAGTTTTCTGTGAGTTTCTATGCTGAGGATTTTCTTCCATCTCTGAGCAGCGAATGTGACAGTCAACTCCCTTCCTCCTCCTCCATGCCCACTAACCAGCTAAAAACAATAGGGGTGGGATATTACATGTAGAATAAGCCTCGGTTCACACTGAGGCAGCACGACTTACAGCGCGACTGCCTCAGGCGACCCAGGACACGACTCAGCGGCGACTTGCAAAACGACTTCTGTATAGAAGTCAATGCAAGTCGCCCCCAAACTAGTACAGGAACCTTTTTCTAAGTCGGAGCGACGCAAACGGTTCCATTGCACAGAACGGGACGCTACTTGTCAGGCGACTAGGTCGCCTGACAAGTCGTCCCAGTGTGAACCGAGGCTAACAGAGGCTTCACCTCCCTCTTATTCTAAGGCACAGGCTGGAGGGGCGTGATACAGCCTGTGACTGTCAGAAATCCGCCCACACCAGGTTATGGCCAAAAAAGAATAAAGATTTGATTTCAAATTTACAGTATATTTGTATGACAATTAAAAAAGGTTTATTGATATTGATTATATATTTTTATTCTATATTCCAAAGGCTTTTTTTATTTTTGAACATGTGACCAGTAGCAGAGGACTAGAAGCTCCTCCTGCTAATGTTTCTCAGCAGACAGGCTGTGAAAGAGCCAGGTCATGTGACAGCTGTATATCGATTAGGAAAAAGGTACTTTGATTTTTTTTAATTAAAATATTTACAGCGCCATTATCCACATACAGAAATAGAAGGGACAATGTAAATTAAACAGTGTGTGATTTCTGTGAACCAATATAGAATGCACTAGAGAATGGCTGGAGTCTGGTGCCATCTCCCCTGTGATGTGCCTCTTACACTAAGCAATGAGCAAGGGTCTCTGCATAGCAACTGCAAAGAGGAAATCTTTAATCCTAACTCTTCCACCAGATAGCGTTTGGGGCCCAGTGGTACTGTCGGTGCACATGAGACTAGTACCAGTCTAACCTGCTGGGCGCAATAAGGCTGCTAGGTGGCTGTGCAGTCACTTCCTAAAGGGCTCAGTCTCCCTAGTAGCAAACAGGTTATGGCTGTAAGGTAGGGTGACCAGACGTCCCCGTTGAGGACACTGTCCCCCGACCACGTCTGTCCCTGGATCTGTCCCCAGATTCAGGGGGGTGCCTATACTTATTGCTGACAGCCTAGCCCTAGCAGGACATGCAGCAATATCAATATCCATCCAGTGTGGTTTGGATTGGTGGACAAGCCGGGAGCGTAGGGCCGCAGTGACACTGAGAATGAGTGGGGCTGTCAAACCCAAGCTCTGATGTCGGGGATGGGCGGGGCCGATATGCAGAGCTCCGCCCCCTCTGTCAGACAGCCCGTGCATAAACAAATAGCTGACGGTTTATGCATTGGTGGGCGGGGAGGAAGGTGGCAGGTGGCGGGACCAATTGTAACTATTGTATATGTACCCACAGCGGTGTATAATTCAGGTTTATTATACACCGCTGTGGGTACACATACACTAGTTACAATTGGTCCCACCACCTGCCACCTTCCTCCGCGCCCACCAATGCATAAACACCAGCTATTTGTCTATGCACGGGCTGTCTGACAACGAGGGCGTAGCTCCGCATATTGGCCCTGCCCATCCTGACATCAGAGGTTGGACTTGACAGCTCCATTTATTCTCACTACTCAGGCAGTCTTGGGGCGCAAATCGTAAACCCTGGGGGTGTGTCTTGGATGTCTATGATCAACATCTCTGTCCAGCATCTTTCCCTGGGGAGCTCTGACCTCCCCCTACAGAGCAGCACATATAGAGAGACCAGATGTACCCACCAATCACTGCACCTGGGGCATAACAAATCCTGAAGAGAGAAGGAGGAGCAGTGCAGTCACCAAGCAGAGACACAACCTCTGAAGATAGCAAGTTTACTCACTCTTCTATCAAAACTCCATCTCAACTATCTGCTGCTGCACTGGCCTTTTCTCCCCCCTGAAAAGTCCTCACAATCTCCAGAGCACACACAGATTGCATGCTGCATACCTTGGCATCCCCTCTCCCTCAGACACTGTAAGTAAGACTACTCAGCTACCTACAACTTCTTTCTGTTAACTAATGATGTACCAGAAAAGTCTTTACACAAAATCATGGCTGCACTTATGGCACCTTTCACCTCTTGCCTTGTGTCATTGCAGCCTTGCCCAGTGTCTTTGCAGCCTTGTGTCTTTGCAGCCTTGTGTCATTGCAGCCTTGTGTCATTGCAGCCTTGCCCAGGCAGGCCGATTATTTAAAATTGGTGCAGATCTTTGCTGATTGCGAGAGGAGAGGAGCGAGCGCTCCTCTCATAGTCCCTCCCAGTCCCGCCCCTATGATGGACATAACACAGGTCCAATGGCGGAATTGGGCGTGACTGTGAGAGGAGCCGAGCCTAGCCGAGTACACTCGGCTATGTGTATATCGGCGAGGCTTGCTCCTCTCCCCTCAGCGGAGCGGAGATCGGCGGGGACCGGCGTATAACACGCACCCACCCAAAAAGTGCGTGTTATATGCCGATAAATACGGTAATTGGTGTCTTTGCAGTTTAACTAATTCCTGAACCTTGCACTCTGTACAACGCACTCCTGAACCTTACAGTCTGTACAATGCACTCCTGAACTGTGCACTCTGTATGTAATGCATGCCTGAACCTTGCACTCTGTACGTAGCATCCTCCTGAGCACTGCACTCTGTATGTAGCATCCTCCTGAGCCCTGCACTCTGTACGTAGCATCCTCCTGAGCCCTGCACCCTGCACGTAGCATCCTCCTGAGCCCTGCACCCTGCACGTAGCATCCTCCTGAGCCCTGCACCCTGCACGTAGCATCCCCCTGAAGCCTGCACGTAGCACCCCCCGGAAGCTTGCACGTATCATCCTCCTGAGCCCTGCACCCTGCACATAGCATCCTCCTGAGCCCTGCACCCTGCACGTAGCATCCTCCTGAGCCCTGCACGTAGCATCCTCCTGAGCCCTGCACTCTGCATGTAGCGTCCCCCTGAAGCCTGCACGTAGCATCCTCCTGAGCCCTGCACATAGAATCCTCCTGCACCCTGCATGTAGCATCCTCCTGCACGTAGCATCCTCCTGCACCCAGCACGTACCACCAGCATACAGGGGGCACACTGACCACCAGCAGAAATTGCAGAGCTGCAATGTGCAAATCGTGGTGAAACCCCCTATATATTAACATAATAAAATATACAATTGATGTATATATTTTACATTTTATTACTATGATTATATATAGGGGTTTTCACCATGATTTGCACATTGCAGCTCTGCAATATTTCTTACCTTTTGCAGAGATGGTGACACTATCACTGCTATGTTCTAATACACTGCTTGATTTGCATCTCTGTTATTATTGTATGTAGGGGTTTTCACCATTATTTGCTCATTGAATCTCTGCAATTTCTCAAAATATTTTTGCAGAGGGGGTGACACCATCACTACTATATTGCAATACATTGGTTGTTTTGCACTGGATATTATTTTATAGGTTTTACCATTGCACTTATAAGTCCATTTGTAGAATTGTATAAAGGAATAGTAGAGTTGTGCTGCATTTATTGGCTTTTTATTGCTATACAGAGGCCAGGATATACTGATCACCATTGTACGCCATGAAGAAACCTACACTTTCTGCCCGCGGCAACTTGCTGGCCACACCCACGTTTGGCCACGTCCACAGGTAGCGCACCACACTAGCACCCTCACTTTTACCTCAAGCACCGCCATAGCACCCCCAAAAAAATTGTCTGGAGCCGCCCCTGCCCGGATTGGTTTGAAAATAGCTGCCCCATCCCTCCCCTCCCAAAAAATTCTAAGAAGTATCTTTTTTTATCTCATGGAGGAAGTGTGAGAAATAACATATATATCATTTTTACAATCATTCCATACTCACATACCACATACACTGCATATATCATTTAGGAAAATATGCTTATAAAATATTTTACCATTCGCCAATAAAAATTTTTTTAAAAATGTCCCCGGATTTAATTTTAAAAATCTGGTCACCTTACTGTAAGGCCCTCTCAACAGACCCAGCAACACAGCAGCAGTGGTCCCTCTGGGTAGATGTGTGATCATTCTGGGTTGCCTGGGGTGACTCCAGTCCTCAGCGAGTGGGGGATCTCACAACCTGCTCTGTACTGCGCAGGGGCAAGAGGGTGAAGGAGTTGAATAGGCGCAGACACCCAAATACACATTTTTAAGACTTTTGTTAAATTGTTAAATTTTCTAATTGTTCCCAAAAGCACTTTTTATTGATTTTTTTTTTATTTGAAGTAAATCTTTTCAAATGGTTGTTAAAAAAAAGCTCACATCATTTATTCCCATTTTTCTGTAACTAGTTACTGTACATTATAAGATGGCAATATATTCAGCCTATGCTGGCAGTATGCTACATTTTATCTGGCAGCTTGCCCGGGCTGAATTAAAGCTAAGCTTAATGGTGCTGGGCAGGCACTTTAATTAATTACTGCAGAACAATATTCTTGTACATTCTAACCCCACCAAACTGTTACAACTTTAAAGTAAGCTTGAAATTGTAAATTAGATTTCAGTAAAGGCACCCCATGACTTTCCTAGCCAAAAAAAGCAGACTTTAGATCAGATGTTCCATTTTAGGAGCCACACACCCATAATCTTTATGCTCTGTTCCTTCATGTTGGCTGGGTGCATTATTACTCATGCAATAATATGATGCATAGACCTCTAGAAGCTGCCCATTAATCTTCCATGTGTTAATGTACAGACAGCCCATATAAATTAATGCATTAGACTAGAACAGGGACAATACTGGAGCACTGACGGCCTACTGCTGAAATGGAACATCTGCTTTTTCATTATTAATCTGAAATGCTGCAGAGGATGTGAAGGGGCTTTATTGAAATTAAAAATACAGTTTCAGCTTACTTTAAAACTTTTTTTTTAACCCAAATTACCAAACCTGTTTCAGGTTTTTCTAGCTTCTAATGAACGTATGTAAGCCATTCTTGAACAACCAAGGCCCACCAGTGAACAGTGCTATAGGGTTCTACAAAGTACTACTGTATATGATCAAACTATGCAATTTTATACACCATAGGTATAGTGAACCAATTATGTACTATGATCAAAAGTCATAGCTCCCAACTGTCCCTGATTTGGAGGGACTGTCCCTGATGGAACAAAATCCCTCTGTCCCCCTTTCCTCCTCATTTGTCCCTCATTTTGGTCTGATCTATATAGTTGTATAGAAAATGTACTATTTATCATTCAAATAGTGTTTCCCAGTGCTAAACCTATCATCCAAATTCTAAATTGCTGCATTTGTAAATTTCAAAAGCCAATATAAAGGAATAGCAGTGGTAAAAAAAAGCATTTGTGGGTTTAACTAATCATTTTATTGTATAATTTTCCTTTAATGGGGTATGGCAGGGGGTGTCTCCTATGCCTACATACTTTTGCTAATAGGCAAAAAAGTTGGGAGGTATGTCAGAAGGGTCTTGAGGTATAAAGGTGGGAGAAGCCAAGCACTGATGTTGAGCTGGACACATGCATCTCAAAGTTTAATGCAAACCTATGCTTCCTAAATGAAAGGCAAAGCAACAGGTTTGCTTGATTTGTAATGACCCCAAAACAGCACATATTAAACTTCCTTCAGTCCACTGGCCATGCTGTTCCACTGTGAGCAAAAAGAACAAATGTTTTGTCTGGAGTTACACTTTAAAATTGTAAATTACCTGTCATTGGTAGAATGTCTGCAGCTCCTAATAAAACTCCTATGATTATCAGGGGTCCTGCTGCTTTCATTGGTGAACATGATGCCAAGGTGCCGAATTTCCTAAACTGTTGCCACAGTTGCCTGCTTGCTACCCACATATGGTCATGATTGCCCATCTGTTGCCCATGAATTGTCATGACTGGCAGTGTGTTACCCACATTAGCATACCTCCCAACTTTCTGATATGGTAATGAGGGACACCTATTAGCAAAAGTATGTAGGATAGGACACACGCCCCGCCCGACCCCCTTAAAGAAGAATTGTACCAAAAAAATGATTGGTTAAACCTACAAGTGCTTTTATACTACTACTGTTCATTTATATTGGCTTTTGGAACTTACAAATGCAGCAATTTAGAAATTGGATGAAGGTTTAGCATTGAGAAACACTTTTTGATAGATAAGTAGTGCATTTTATATACAGCTACAGGTATATAGATTAGACCAGGATGAGGGACAAATGAGGAGGAAAGAGGGACAGAGGGACTTTGTTCTGAATGAGGGATAGTCCCTGGAAATCAGGGACAGTTGAGAGCTATGAATTTGTTGTCCATCCATAGAAATAAATGGGGCCACCACATACATGTGCACTACTAAGAGGAGCTGGCGGGGAACTCCTGGAGGTCCCAAGACCGAACAGGCAAACTGATTAACTGGAATCTCTGGGCTATGTGTGTAGTAACTGTTTGTACTTTTGTTCCTATCACAGCTAGTTAACTGCACTCTTAATAGACCATGGGGGGATTTACTAAAACTGTTGCACTCAGAATCTTGTGCAGCTGTGCAGAGTAACCAGTTAGCTTTCTAACTTCAGCTTGTTCAATTAAGCTTTGGCAATAAAATCTGGAAGCTGATTGATTTCTATGCAGAATTGCACCAGAGTTTGCACTCCCCAGTTTTAGTACATACCCCCAGTGAGTAATTTGGTTTAATCTAACAGGCAAAAACGAAACTCTCTAATGCAGAGGTTCTTCAATTTTTAAAACTTTGACTCAATAACAAAATTCTTACTGTACTGTAAACTGCGTGGAGTTCCCCCAAATTCCATAACACACTGTTATCTGAGCATGCTGTCTGTTTGGCCAGGAAGGTGGAGGATGAGCAAGCAGCCCCTCCTCCTTAACCATACCAGGCTACATGCCCTCAACATAGGGGGGAGGTACCTTGACAGGTGGCAAAGCACATTGTCCCAAGGTTGATGAGGACAATGGCCCCTACAATCCTGGCCTGGTGGTTGTGGAGGTCTGTGCGTGGGGGCTTAACAGAATCTGGAAACCCTCTTTAAAAATAAGGGGGCCCCATAAACCCCCATATAAATGAATGCAAACACAATTTTTGACATGTCCTGAAATTAGAAACAAACAAAACATAAAATTACCCAAGATGTAACTCCTCCATCAATCACATCCTCCAGAGGTTCAGATCCATGGCAATCACAATGTCTGATGCCCACCCAATGACCTACTGAAATGAAAAAAAAATGTTGTCTGCCATTACATCTAAACCTCTTGCTTGACTCCTGCCGAATGATATCTCCTGGTCTCTGCAGCTGCAAAGTATGCATAGGAGTGGGGTGAATGATGTCACAGTGGTTCCCAGATCCCATTATTTTTTTCCCCTGCTGGTCAAATGTTCTTAGTCTCTAGTGTTGGGCTATTTTCTTTATTGCTGAATATTCTTTAACCCTTGTGGTCAAAAGTTCTTATGTCTATTTTTCTCTTAGGATCAAGTGTTAGGGAATGTTACATCCGCCTAGCAAAAGCCAACATTACCAGTGTCAGGGCCGATCCTAGGGTCACAGACGCCTGGGTGCAGAAATATTTCTGGCGCCCCCACGTGGGCGTGGTCATCTTACCAACTCCTCCCCTTTACAAATGTTTCTATTGCAACGACTCAAACACAGAGATGTTCCCCTAAGAACTCTTCGTTGCCCTGGGATCCTCCCATGATCTTTTAACAATAAAGAAAATACAGGAAGAGCGTACACTAATGAGACCTGGAGCGGAGTCTCTCTGATGCACACAGAGAGGGCTTCTGTTAGAGAATCTGTTAGAAAGAGCCCCCGGACATAGTAGAAGAGATGGTCAGAGACTGCAGACATGGTACAGGAGATGGTCAGAGACTGCAGACATGATACAGGAGATGGTCAGAGACTGCAGACATACTACAGGAGATGGTCAGAGACTGCAGACATAATACAAGAGATGGTCAGAGACTGAAGACATGATACAAGAAATGGTCAGAGACTGCAGACGTTACAAGAGATGGTCCGAGACTGCAGACGTTACAAGAGATGGTCCGAGACTGCAGACATGTTACAAGAGATGGTCAGAGACTGCAGACATGTTACAAGAGATGGTCAGAGACTGCAGACATGTTACAAGAGATGGTCAGAGACTGCAGACATACTACAGAAGATGGTCAGAGACTGCAGACATACTACAGGAGATGGTCAGAGACTGCAGACATGTTACAGGAGATGGTCAGAGACTGCAGACATGTTACAAGAGATGGTCAAAGACTGCAGACATACTACAGGAGATGGTCAGAGACTGCAGACATAATACAGGAGATGGTCAGAGACTGCAGACATGAAACAAGAGATGGTCGGAGACTGCAGACATGATACAAGAGATGGTCGGAGACTGCAGACATGTTACAAGAGATGGTCAGAGACTGCAGTTCCTGTGGACGTTAGTAAATAATGGCCGATCGGCCCTCTCACCTGACCCAGCGGTACAGCAACAACGGTTCCTCTGATCAGGAGTCAGCTCACTCTGAATTGCCCGTGGTGACTCCGCTGGGTAGAGCCCAGATCTATATTCTGGCAAAGACTCCATTCCTTTCTCCACCAGGGATGGCGCCAGGCTGTGTTGCTTTCCCTCATGTGGTGCAGGGCAGCGGGGTTCTCTCTCTGGTGGTGTTCCCTCAGCACTGTCCTCTCCCTCTGGAGTCCTGGGTGCACTTCCCTGAAAGCTTTCCCGGGCTCCTTGCTCTCTCTCTCCCATTCAGCTGAGCATGCTGTGTGGGCTGCAGTTTCTGTGTTACAGTGGGGCTGCCAGTCCTTGGGACATGTCCCACAATCCTCTTCTTTGCTCCTTTTTTTTCTTCCCTGGCCGATATGAAGGCGGGGGAAGAAACATAGTGCGCTGCTCACTAGTATAGCAGTGCGTGCAAGGAGGAGAGGGAAAGGGGAAACAAGAGCCCGCGGCTGCAGTGGGGTCAAAAGGCTTGGTGTCACCCAGTGCAGTAAAACATGGTGTCACCCCCCCTCCACCAACTATAGTCGCCCCTCAGTACAGACCCCCCTCCACTAAGTATAGACCCCCCTCCGTCAGTGCAGACCTCCCACTAAGTATAAACACCTCCCTCAGTATAGAACCCCCAGGACAAAACACCCCCCTTTATCAGAATAGACCCCCCTCAGGACAAACCACCCCCCCTCCATTAGTACAGACCCCCCTCAGGACAAGCCACCCCCTCCATTAGTACAGAACCCCCAGAACAAACCACCCCCTCCATTAGTACAGACTCCCCCAGGACAAACCACCCCCCTCCATTAGTACAGACCCCCCAGGACAAACCCCCCCCCCTACATTAGTACAGACCCCCCTCAGGACAAACCACCCCCTCCATTAGTACAGACCCCCAGAACAAACCACCCCCCTACATTAGTACAGACCCCCCCAGAACAAACCACCCCCCCTCCATTAGTATAGACCCCCAGGACAAACCACCCCCCTCCATTAGTACAGACCCCTGCGACAAACCACCTGCCCCCTTCCATTAGTACAGACCCCTCCAGACAAACCACCCCCCTACATTAGTACAGACCCCCAGGACAAATCACCCCCCCTACATTAGTACAGCCCCCCAGGACAAATCTCCCCCCTACATTAGTTTAGACCCCCAGGACAAACCACCCCCCCTACATTAGTACAGACCTCCCAGGGCAAATCACCCCCACCCCTACTTAGTTTAGACCCCCCAGACAAATCACCCCCCTACATTAGTATAGATCCCCCCAGGAAAAACCACCTCCTCTACATTAGTACAGACCCCCAGGACAAATCACCCCCCCCTACATTAGTACAGACCCCCCAGGGCAAATCACCCCCGCCCCTACATTAGTTTAGACCCCCCCGGACAAATCACCCCCCTACATTAGTATAGACCCCCAGGACAAACCACCCCCTCTACATTAGTACAGACCCCCAGGACAAATCACCCCCCTACATTAGTTTAGACCCCCAGGACAAATCACCCCCCCTATATTAGTACAAACCCCCCCAGGACAAACCACCCCCCTACATTAGTACAGACCCCCCAGGACAAATCATCCCCCCTACATTAGTACAAACCCCCCCCCCGGACAAATCACCCCCCACATTAGTACAGACCCCCCCAGGTCAAATCACCCCCCCACATTAGCACAGACCCCCCCAGGACAAATCACCCCCCCCCGCATTAGTATAGACCCCCCAGGACAAATCACCCCCCTACATTAGTATAGACCCCCCAGGACAAACCACCCCCCTATATTAGTACAGACCCCCCAGGGCAAATCACCCCCCCTACATTAGTACAGCCCCCCATGACAAATCACCCCCCCTACATTAGCACAGACCCCCCAGGACAAATCACCCCCTACATTAGTACAGACCCCCCAGGGCAAATCACCCCCCCTACATTAGTACAGACCCCCCATGACAAATCACCCCCCCACATTAGTACAGATCCCCATGACAAATCACTCCCCCTACATTAGTACAGACCCCCAGGACAAATTACCCCCCTATATTAGTATAGACCCCCCAGGACAAACCACCCCCCTAAATTAGTACAGACCCCCAGGACAAATCACCCCCCCCACATTAGTACAGACCCCCCAGGACAAATCACCCCCCTACATTAGTACAGACCCCTACGACAAATCACCCCCCCTACATGAGTATAGACCCCCCCAGGACAAATCACCCCCCCACATTAGTACAGACCCCCAGGACAAATCACCCCCCTACATTAGTACAGACCCCCCAGGACAAACCACCCCCCTACATTAGTACAGACCCCCCAGGACAAATCACCCCCCTACATTAGTACAGACCCCCCTCCATTAGGCTAATTAAAAACACCCGGGCGGCAGCTGGAGAGGAGAGGATGGTGTGCAGCCGCGCCGCCCGGGTGAAGAACAGAGCTCAGGCTTGGGCAGCAGGCGGGACTCGGAGTTACACACAGGAGAAGTGGAACATGTCGGGCTTGGGCCGCCCCGCCCCCCCATGACATCACTGTGCGGCCGCAGCTGGTCTCTCTCTGAACACAGAGACAGCAGCTCTAGTCTCCGACTGTCTCGCTCTCCTCCTCTGACAGGAGGAGGAAGGGGGGATGGTGGGCACGGCAGTGGCGGTGACCGTTGGAGAGAGCTGCCTACGGACAAGGAGAGGAGGAGGGAGGGGAACACTCAGCGGACAGCGCCCCCACCTCTGTGGCGCCTGGGTGCACTGCACCCCGTGCACCCCAGCCAGGATCGGCCCTGACCAGTGTTATTCATTACAATATTTTTTATAAATAAACTCATAAGTGTCATTACAATGAACATACTCACACATATACAAAAACGATTTAAAGATTAACTCCAGGCGTACATAAATAATGTAACTCAGTTATCATTAATACATTCAAGACTTTTTTGTGACTCGATTCCAGCCTCCTGCATCCCATGTACAACAGATCTCAGACCATGGGGTTGATTTACTAAAACTAGAGAGTGCAAAATCAGGTGCAGCTCTGCATAGAAACCAATCAGTTTCCAAGTTTCTTGGTCAAAGCTTTATTTAACAAGCTAAAGTTAGATGCTGATTGATACCATGCACAGCTACACCAGACCGCACACAAGACCCCAGTCTGCTGCTGAAGAGCACTGTAGCTGAGTAAAAAATAATACACTGAGAATGGAATAGGCTGCAGATCAGAGATGGATTGTTGTACAGACGTGGTCCCTCTGAAGACGCAGAGGACAGATGGCAATTATTTCTTCCGGAAAAGCACCAAACCACTGTGCTAGTGGCATTGCATGACGAACATGGACACTTAAGCTCAGAAAGGACTTTCCGCCTACTCAGAGGTTATACTGGCCTAACATGAGGGCCGAAGTAGAGAGCTACTGCCACTCAACAAAAGACTACCAGTTAGGGCTGCACCCATTGGACATCTTCAGAACCAAGGGCCCATGGAGCTGGTCTGCATTGTCTTTCTGTGCCTGGAACCCGATACAGGTGTAAGAAGTAACATCCTAGTGGTGACCGACCATTTCACTCTATATGCTCAGCCTATCCTACCACAGCTGTCGGTGACGGTCTGAATGCAATGGCACGACTGTAAAATGGGGAAGAAGGTTTACCCTTTTACAGGAGACAGACAGCAGGACCTTCTATCCTAAAAATGCATTATCTGTTGATTGTGTTGGCCTGTCTGTAGATTAAAATGCCAGTTTTAATGAATTGTAAATGTGAATTTTTTCCATCAGGGTAAAACATGTGATGGGTCTCTCGAAATTCATCTTTTTTGCCCTACTGATACCAACCTCTGCCCTACTGACACCTTCACTGCCATATTGACACCTTTCTCGGCTCTACTGACACAGTCCCTGTGTGCCGGGATGCCATGCGCAGGAGTGACATCATCTTGCAACGGCCATTGATCACATCCAAAGACTGGCACCTAGAAGAAGATGCCAGCATCAACAAGAGAATGGGACCATTGCAGGAACAGTACATTTAGCTCTATTTTATTGCTCACTCACATCAAACCACACACAGTAACGCATTGTGATATACTGCATTTTTATGCAGCACCCCAGGTACTCTCCTCAGCTCAGCCTTACACTGTAAACAGGGTACCTAGGAAACAATGAAGATTAATGGATATGTTGTGAATAAGCTCTTATGAAAAGCAGCATTGCTGCAAATAAGCCGATAAAATATTTGTTCTTCTTTGCCTTTGCCTGCAATTTTTCTTTTAAGTTGGTGACAGTGATTCTGTCCACAGGACAACTATCAGTCATGCACTCTGGCCTTTATGGAAGAGTGGCAAGAAGAAAGCCATTGTTGAAAGAAAGACATATAAAGTCCCTTTGCAGTTTGCGAGAAGCCATGTGGGGGACACAGCAAGCATATGGAAGAAGGTGCTCTGGTCAGATGAGCCAAAAATTTAACTTTTTGGCCTAAAAGCAAAACGCAATGTGTGGCAGAAAACTAACACTGCACATCACCCTGAACACACCATCCCCACCATGAAACATGGTGGTGGCAGCATCGTGTTGTGAGGATGCTTTTCTTCAGCAGGGATAGGGAAGCTGGTCAGAGTTAATGGGAGGATGGATGGAGCCAAATACAGGGCAATCTTAGAAGAAAACCTGTTAGAGTCTGCGAACTGCAATAGACTTGAGACTGGGGCGGAGGTTCACTTTCCAGCAGGACAATGACCCTAAACATACAGCCAGAGCTGCAATAGAATAGTTTGGATTAAAGCATATTCATGTGTTAGAATGGCCCAGTCAAAGTCCAGACCTAAATCCAATTGAGAATCTGTGGCAAGACTTGAAAATTGCTGTTCACAGACGCTCTCCATCCATCTGACAGAGTTTGAGCTATTTTACAAAGAAGAACAGGCAAAAATTTCACTTTCTTGATGTGCAAAGCTAGTAGAGACATACCTAAAAAGGCTTGCAGCTGCA
Organism: Aquarana catesbeiana; assembly: GCF_042186555.1. Lineage (NCBI taxonomy): Eukaryota > Metazoa > Chordata > Amphibia > Anura > Ranidae > Aquarana > Aquarana catesbeiana. The sequence continues at coordinate 468,206,648 of NC_133326.1, read as the reverse complement.
ATTGCAGAGAAAGGTGGTTCTACAAAGTATTGACTCAGGGGGGCTGAATACAAATGCACACCACACTTTTCACATAGGTATTTGTAAAAAAAATATATATATATTATTTTCCTTCCACTTCACAATTATGTGCCACTTTGAGTTGGTCTATCATATAAAATCCCAAGAAAATACATTTATGTTTTTGGTTGTAACATGACAAAATGTGGAAAATTTCAGGGGGTATGAATACTTTTTCAAGGCACAATATATCTTTTATTTTCAAAGCTTAAAGTATAACTAAAGGCAAAACTTTTTTAGTTTTGGATAGAGTGGAGAGGAATTAAAACTCTTGCCAGTTTTTCTTGTTGTCTGTGTCCCTGTTAAGGAGATTCACCCTCTCTATTTGTCCTGTTTATTATTACCATTAAACGTGAAAGTACAGAAAACCCCAAGTTTTGGGTTATCCCCAGAAAAGTAATAAGGGGGAAATCTTCCGATGGGGGTCCTCAAGGGATTCCCTTAATTTACAGGGATTTCAGATCACTTCCTGTTTGGTATGGGACAGGAAGTGAAGGGAAATCTCCAAAATGGGTCACAGATGGCGAGAAAAGGGTTATAATACTCCCTTTCTCTATCCAAAATGAAAAAAATGTTTTGCCTATAGTTCTACTTTAACTGAACAAGCTGACTATAGAAGCTGATTGGTTGCTATGCACAGCTGCTACAGATTTTGACTGTTCCACAACCCCTGGCGTGCAGCCAATGCTGTGCCTATGAAGGGGTTGTGTGGATGGGAATTTTAAAGCAGTGTACCTGATGTTGCTGCCTGAGCCTCTGGAGACCAGCCAGCCTTGTGAGTGAACACAGCCTTTGACTGAGCTCTCCCCTCTCTCTTTTCCTTCCATTTAATTCTTCCTTCCACATAATATAGCGATCATTCCTTCCTGCCTTCCATATGCCATATTTATCCTTCCTGCCTTCCATGTACCATAGTAATACTTCCTGCCTTCAATGTGCCATAGTGATCCTTCTTGCCTTCCTTGCGTCATAGTGATCCTTCTTGCCTTCCATGTGTCATAGTGATTCTTCCTGCCCTTCACGTGCCATAGTGATTTCTCCTGCCTTCTAGGGATGAGCTGCGAGTTCAAGTCGAACTCATGTTCAACTCAAACATCGGCTGTTCGCCAGTTTGCCGAACAGCGAACAATTTAGGGTGTTCGCTGCAAATTCGACGGAACAGTCGAAGTCGCGGAACACCCTTTAAAAGTCTATGAGAGAGATCAAAAGTTCTCATTTTAAAGGCTTATATGCATGGTATTGTCATAAAAAGTGTTTGGGGACCTGGGTCCTTCCCTGGGGGACATGTATCAATCCAAAAAGAATTTTTAAAAACGACCGTTTTTTCGGGAGCAGTGATTTTAATAATGCTTAAAGTGAAACAATAAAAGTGTAATATTCCTTTAAATTTCATACCTGGGTTGTCTATAGTATGCCTGTAAAGGGGCGCATGCTTCCCGTGTTTAGAACAGTCTGACAGCAAAATGACATTTCAAAGGAAAAAAGTCATTTAAAACTACTTGCGGCTATAATGAATTGTCGGTCCGACAATACACATAAAAGTTAATTGATAGAAACTGCATGGGATTTCCCCACAGGGTAACCCCGCGCCAGGTCTGGTATGGATTTTAAGGGGAACCCCACACCAAAATGAAAAAAAAAATAGCGTGGGGTCCCCCCAAAAATCCATCCAGACCCTTATCCGAGCACGTAACCTGGCAGGCCTCAGGAAAAGAGGGGGGGAACGAGAGAGCGCCCCCCCTGCTGAATCGTACCAGGCCACATGCCCTCAACATTGGGAGAGTGCTTTGAGGTAGCCCCCCAAAGCACCTTGTCCCCATGTTGATGAGGAGAAGGGCCTCATCCCCACAACCCTTGGCCGGTAGTTGTGGGGGTCTGCGGGCCGGGGGCTTATCGGAATCTGGAAGCCCTCTTTAACAAGGGGACCCCCAGATCCCAGCCCCCCCTGTTTGAATTGGTAATGGGGTACAAATGTACCCCTACCATTTCACAAAAAAGTGTCAAAAAGTTTAAAAAACACAAGAGACGGTTTTTGACAAGTCCTTTAATTTCTTCTTCTTTCGGCTTCTTCTTCCATCTTCTTTCTTCTGGTGTTCTTTCAGTGTTCTTCTTCTTCCTCCCGCCGGGTGACCCCGCCCCCCTCTGACAACACAGGGAAATCCATAGGGAAGTCTCGTGAATTCCACCGTGCGTCAGAAGAAGCCAAGCGTCACACGTCTAAAGACTCCCACTGAGACGGATCGTGCGGACGGAGCGGAGAAGAAGCCTGGAGGAAGATACGGGACGAGAAGAGTGGAGGAAGAAGAAGGTGGAGAAGAAGAAGATGAAGAAGAAGATGGAGGAAGAAGAAGAACACCGAAAGAACACCAGAAGAAAGAAGATGGAAGAAGAAGCCGAAAGAAGAAGAAATGAATAAAGGACTTGTCAAAAACCATCTCTTGTGTTTTTTAAACTTTTTGACACTTTTTTTGTGAAATGGTAGGGGTACATTGGTACCCCATTACCAATTCACACAGGGTGGGGCCGGGATCTGGGGGTCCCCTTGTTAAAGGGGGCTTCCAGATTCCGATAAGCCCACCACCCGCAGACCTCCACAACCACCGGCCAAGGGTTGTGGGGATGAGGCCCTTCTCCCCATCAACATGGGGACAAGGTGCTTTAGGAGCTACCTCAAAGCACCTTCCCAATGTTGAGGGCTGGTACGGTTCAGGAGAGGGGCGCTCTCTTGTCCCCCCTCTTTTCCTGCGAACTGCCAGGTTGCGTGCTCAGATAAGGGTCTGGTATGGATTTTTGAGGGGACCCCACCCCATTTTTTTTTTCATTTTGGCGCGGGGTTCCCCTTAAAATCCATACCAGACCTGAAGGGCCTGGTATGGAATTTAGGGGGACCCCCACACCATTTTTTAAAAAATTTTGGCACAGGGTTCCCCTTAATATCCATACCAGACCTAAAGGGCCTGGTATGGAATTTAGAGGGACCCCCACGCATTTTCTTTTTATTTTGGGTCGGGGCATTATTAAAATCACTGCTCCCAAAAAAACGTCCGTTTTTAACAATTCTTTTTGCATTGATACATGTCCCCTGGGGCAGGACTCAGGTCCCCAAACACTTTTTATGACAATAACTTGCATATAAGCCTTTAAAATGAGCACTTTTAATTATTCATGTTCGAGTCCGATAGACTTTAATGGTGTTCGCGTGTTCGAACAAATTTTTTGCCTGTTCGCAAGTTCTGCTGTGAACCGAACAGGGGGTGTTTGGCTCATCCCTACTGCCTTCCATATGCCATAGTGATCCTTCCTTTCTGCCTTCCATGTACCATAGTGATCCTTCCTTCCTGCCTTCCATGTGTCATACTGATCCTTCCTGCCTTCCATGTAAGATAGTGATCCTTCCTGCCTTCCATATGCCATAGTGATCCTTCCTTCCATGTACCATAGTGATCCTCCCTTCCTGCCTTCCATGTGCCATAGTGATGCTTCCTAACTTCCATATACTATAGTGATCTTTCCATGTGCCATAGTGATCCTTCCTGCCTTCTATATGCCATAGTGATGCTTCCTTCCTGCCTTCAATATACCACAGTAATCCCTCCTCCCTTCCATGTACCATAGTGATCCCTCTTTCCTTTCTTCCATGTAACATAGTGATCCTTCCTGCCCTCCATGTACCATGGTTATCCTTCCTTCCTGCCTTCCATGTACCATAATGATGCTTCCTTTCATCCATGTACCATAGTGATCCCTCCATTCTTTCTTCCGTGTACCATAGTCATCCTTCCTTCCATACAGTGTTGCCAACCGTCAGTATTTTTACTGGCAGCCAGTAAAAAACAGGCACTTTTCTCCTGCCAGTATATGCCAGTGAAAAGTTGCTACTAAAAAAATATGGCTGTGACGCTCGGCTCAAAACTGCACATGCCAGAGCCGGCCGAGACCATCCAAGTGCCTGCTACAGTTTGGGCGGCGCCGGTAGGACGGGCCTGGTGGAGGTGGTGCCTGAGTGTGTCATGTGATGTCATGGTGCAAGGCGAGCCTCCGTCTGCGGGATGGGAGCAAGGCAAGCCGGGAGCAGGACTTTAAGTGCTGTATTGACTGAAGGGACCACCTAGCGTGGAGAGAGACTGTGACTCAGGAGGGGACATGTTCGTGAGGTGTCATCATTATTGTGCTGCTGCACATCGCTCTCAGTCAGTGGCGTACCAACTGGGGGGCGGTACGCCCCAGGTGCCACACACTGCAGGGAATGTCAAGCCAGCACCCCCCGTGAGTGAAGCAGTGACAGTGGGGTAGGCTTGGGCAGTGCAGCGGCGGGGTGACAGGGCAGCCAGGAGAACTGAGCTGTGACAGGGATTGGGGTGCCCGGGCCGGGTGTGGAATGTAGCACTACTCGGGTGACAACCAGAGCCAGCCAAGTGGTGCAGGATAAAGAAGACTCTCTCTCCTCCTATATGACAGGAGAAGAGAGAAACAGGGAGCAGCGCTTAATAGAGGAACTGCTGGAGTTAACTTTTTAAGTTAACCAGCAGGGGATTGGTTGCTAGGTGGTCCTGGCAACCAATCATTAGCTTCTTAATACGAAAAATTAACTCCAGCAGTTGCTGCCCTCTGTTCAGCGCTTCTGTGTCTCTCCCTCTGTGCTGTGTAATGTAAAGGGGTCCAGAGGTGCAGGGTGCTGTGTAATGGAAAGGGGTCCAGAGGTGCAGTTGTGGAGAGGGGGTGCACAGTAGTGACAAAGAGATATTGGGGGATGCAAAGGTATGCAGGGGCACAGTGGAGTGTTTTTACATTTTAACGTGGGGGGAGGAGGTGCCAGATATAGGATCTGCCCCGGGTGCCAAATGCTCTAGGTACGCCCCTGCTCTCAGTGTCACTGTGAAAGTCAATTTTATGTGTGTGAAAACATCTCTGGACCCCTTTACATTACACAGCACCGTGCACCTCTGGACCCCTTTACATTACACAGAGCCCTGCACTTCTGGACCCCTTTACATTACACAACACCCTGCACCTCTGGACCCCTTTACATTACACAGCACCCTGCACCTCTGGACCCCTTTATATTACATACTCCCCCCGCAGCTCTGGACCCCTGCATGTTACACAGACCCCCCCACACACACAGCTCTTGACCCCCTGCATGTTACATAGACACCCCCCACAGCTCTGGATGGACCCCCTGCATGTTACATAGACACCCCCCACAGCTCTGGATGGACCCTCTGCATGTTGCATAGAAACCCCCCCACCCGCAGCTCTGGACAGACCCCCTGCATGTTACACAGACCCATCCAGCCCCTTCCTACCTTAATCATGCAGCCAGAGGGAGAGACACAGCAGCAATGAACAGAGGGCAGGAACTGCTGAAGTTAATTTTTCACACACACATAAAATTGACTTTCACAGTGACACTGAGAGCAGGGGCGTACCTAGAGCATTTGGCACCCAGGGGAAATCCTATGTCTGGCTCCTCCTCCCCCCACGTTAAAATGAAAAAACACCCCACTGTGCCCCTGCATACCTGCATCCCCCAATATCTCTTTAGATAAAAGAGGAGCAGCGCTGTGAGAAATATTCCATGTGATGAACTATTACATAGGTAAAAAACCAAAAAATTAGGATAAACTCCAAGTTCATAGGTTATATAAACAACTGGACTGTCCTATTGAGAACCAATCTTGATGGTAAATACGGGACGTGAATATGGGAATCAATGAGTCCTTCACCACACCACTGTGATAATAAAATTGTGCGCTTACCAAATGGCAAGCTTAGAAGAGCTTGCGACCTTAACCCGGTCGGGGCCTTTCAAGGTGGAACCATCAAGAAGAGACACACCACTTGGTTTGAATTAGGCACACTGTTCTTCCAGTTACCACTCTAAATGGAGATGTGACCCCAGGCTAGGGATAAACCTCCAAGGAGGTATACCAGAGAAAAAAGGAAAGCAACATAGCGTAATCCTGCTTCCACTTTTAATAAAATCAAAAAGAAATGCACTTACATGTAAAAGGATAACAATAAAACATTAGAGCCGGCCGGCTAGAAAGCGAACGCCCGTCCTGTAGACTGTAGACGGTAAATGCAGCACGTCAGCACGTCAGCACGCCCGACGTACGTTTCGTCACACTCTGACGTCGTCTGGGGCACCAGACGACGTCAGAGTGTGACGAAACGTACGTCGGGCGTGCTGACGTGCTGACGTGCTGCATTTACCGTCTACAGTCTACAGGACGGGCGTTCGCTTTCTAGCCGGCCGGCTCTAATGTTTTATTGTTATCCTTTTACATGTAAGTGCATTTCTTTTTGATTTTATTAAAAGTGGAAGCAGGATTACGCTATGTTGCTTTCCTTTTTTCTCTGGTATACCTCCTTGGAGGTTTATCCCTAGCCTGGGGTCACATCTCCATTTAGAGTGGTAACTGGAAGAACAGTGTGCCTAATTCAAACCAAGTGGTGTGTCTCTTCTTGATGGTTCCACCTTGAAAGGCCCCGACCGGGTTAAGGTCGCAAGCTCTTCTAAGCTTGCCATTTGGTAAGCGCACAATTTTATTATCACAGTGGTGTGGTGAAGGACTCATTGATTCCCATATTCACGTCCCGTATTTACCATCAAGATTGGTTCTCAATAGGACAGTCCAGTTGTTTATATAACCTATGAACTTGGAGTTTATCCTAATTTTTTGGTTTTTTACCTATGTAATAGTTCATCACATGGAATATTTCTCACAGCGCTGCTCCTCTTTTATCTAATTTTGTTATGTGTGTATCTCATGTTTTAGCAGCTGCTTTATATATTTGATCACTTATTTGTCACATTAGATTGGGTTTAATTTACAATTTAATTTTATTTGTCAATAGGTGGTTTTGCATTATTTAGTTTAATATAGCGCGGTGATTTGCTCTGTTTTTTCCCAATATCTCTTTGTCACTACTGTGTACCCCCTCTCCACAACTGCACCTCTGGACCCCTTTCCTTTACACAGCACCCTGCACCTCTGGACCCCTTTACATTACACAGCACCCTGTACTTTTGGACCCCTTTACACAGCACCCAGCACCTCTGGAGCACCTTTAAATTATACAGCACTCTGCTTCTCTGGACCCCTTTACATTACACAGCACCCTGCACCTCTGGACCCCTTTACATTACACAGCACCCTGCACCTCTGGACCCCTTTACATTACACAGCACCCTACACCTCTGGACCCCTTTCCATTACACAGCACTCTGGACCCCTTTACACAGCACCCTGCACCTCTGGACCCCTTTACATTGCACAGGACTCTGGACCCCTTTCCATTACACAGCACCCTGCACATCTGGACCCCTTTACATTGCACAGCCCCCGCAGCTCTGGACCCCTTTACATTACACAGCACCCTCTGGACCCCTTTACATTACACAGGGCCCTGCACCTCTGGACTCCTTTACATTACACAGCACCTGCACCTCAGGACCCCTTTACATTACACAGCACCCTGCACCCCTCTGTGTCACTGTGAAAGTCAATTTTATGTGTGTGTGTGCGCCTGCCCATTCTAATTTCTTGCCCTCCTGAGTCCTGTCCCTGAGCTACTTACTTACTATATTAAAAAATAATATGTTTTTTGCCTCAATGTCTACCTTAAATTATATTGCTAATCGCATATTGTACTTGTTTGTAGCCTAAATACTGAAATGTGCACTTAAAACTGTATATTATTAAAACCTATATTGTTAGATCGGACAAGCATGAAACTTTTCCTCGTACTATACCAGATCGTACGATTTTTGTTTAGTCGGTACAGTTGTCGTCTGAAAATACAATACAAATACATTGCAACACATGACATCACTTCCGATTTTTTTTTCTGTCGTATGGAAATTTTCGTGACTTTAGTAACCTATTAAATTTCTACTTGCGACTAGTAAGCGAAAAAAGTGGGACGATCTGTCATCCGATTTTCAGATTGTATGTACGGGCCATTAGGGTTAGTTCACACTGGAACACAGTGAAGGAAAGGGACATTCCGTGTGCATTTCCTGTACTACATGCAACCATGCTGCCCTTGTGAAACACACGTGGGTGCCATTAATTGTTAACCACAGCGTTTTGCGGCCACCAGGCCACATGGTACTGCAGTAATATGCGATTTGGTGTGGCACGGTTTGAAAAAGAAGTGCTTTGCAGAGTGTCTCTATTCACTTGGGTCGTGGCCACAAAGCATTGTGCTGCAGCATATGAACATGCCTATGCAACGAAAGCGGGAGCACTTGGCGAGGTGGTAAAACCCTGTGGTTGAGCTAGGGTTTTACCACCCCCTACAACTACTAATGTGAATTAGCCTTAAGTGTTATGTTGCATACATTTGAGACAAGATTTCCTTCTGATGTTCATTTGTTTAAGCAATTCTGCACTGTATACAGCAACTAGACTTAGCTTCTATTTAATGTCCTTCTTTAAGCCACTCCCACTGTTAGGCACAACTTGACCAGGAGCATCATCTGCTACTATGTGCTACACATACTGTAGTACTTATTTTCTGGCTCCATCCCTGGGTTCCCCAGGTCCTTCATAATCTTCTATTTTAAGCTCTATGTCTATTTTCACTATATACAAAACCAGATGTATTGGAAGTATTTTTTAAATTATTGTGTTGCAGTTTATATGTATCCCTGAGACTCCAGCTTTCTATCAAAGCATATTTTTCTGTCAAAGAATATATTTTTCACTTGATATTTTATAGGTACGAAGAAGCCCAGGTTTTTGTGTTGCGTTTGTTAAAATATGATTTTTAACTTAATCAGACATAACATTACATGGGACAATAGTGGTTACTCATAGATTTTTTGTCAGGTTTTGGCTTGAGTAGATTTCTCAAACAAATGCTGCTGCATACAATGGGTTCGTAGATACCATTGTTGTATACAATTGACAGTTTAAACAGTCCAGTGTTTACACAGCTACAGTAAACAGGTATGTTTTCTGTTGTTTGGTAACTATGGTAAACAGCCTGACACATAAAAAAGGGGGATTCAGGCATAGGGGACACACATCATCATGCTTTAAGATCAGAAGCCACTCATGATACAAGAACGGTGCCTGGTCTCTAGAAGAATCATTGTCAATGGAGATCACGAACATACAGTAACAGAAGATAAGTAACTTTTAAGTATATTTGTACTGTTATAGACCATAGGCTGTTCATTTGCTAAGCATTTTGCTTGTTATAGATATCTGTCAGTCTTGTATTGTATTCCTAATATTGTAATAGTTTTGTATGTACAGCATCCTTGTATAGTAAAAGCACATTTGCACACTGCAGAAGTCTCAGCTTCCTTGCTTATACCACAAAGTAACCTTGCTAGATAGACGCAAGCAAAACATTTGGGGGCTCGTGCCGTGATCTGTGCTATAATTCAATTGAAGCAGACATGTTTTTCTGTAGTGTGTTGTGTAGCTTGTGCTAGGTAAAATGCTACGTAAGCTGTTTAGGAAAAGCAAGGCTGCAGAGGGTTCTGGTGACCAGAAGGAAGTATGCAGCTTACCTATCTGGGCCAGAGACAATGAGTGGGAGCCTCTTGCTAAAGAATTTGTGAAGTATGCTTCTCCCTTGAACCCGACTTGAGGTGATAAAGTCTCAGATAATTTTGTATATTTTAGCCTTAAGGGGTTGGATTTAAGTAAAAAAGAGAAGAGGACAGTGTCCACAGTGAGCTGGTATTTCCTTCATGCTATTTATACCGAATCACATAGAAGGGAGAAGGCAAAGGCAGAAGTTAAGGTATTAAAAGACCAGCTTTAGAGTGTGTACGTTCAACCGCTAGTCGGGCTGATGATTTGCAAGAGCGGTGTGCACCCCTCATGACCAAATCAATTAATGCCTTAAGGATATATGGATACGATGGTTGGACAGTTTCCAGAAACAGAGTTCTCATAATCCCTGGTAATTGTTAGAAAAAAAAGGAAAGAAAGAGACAAAGCTCTCTCAAAAAATGTGGGATTTTTGATTGGAGATAGTATGTCTGTTATTTAGGTGAGTACCAGAGACAACAATTCATTAAGAAAATATACATTTATTAAATGGTATCAAATTAAAAACAACATAGCCATAGTACATATTATAGACTGTGAGTTGATGCTTGATGTATGAAATCAGATGCGTGGATATGCAGGGGTGTCCAACATGTTTCGCAAAATGCTTCATCAGGGCACCGCATACATCTATGGTTTCATCTGGTCTTTAAAAAGTGGACGATTTGAATGCAACATTGCACAGTCATCCACCCATCATGTCGAACACACGCATCCTGTTGTCAGCTGTGTAGTGCACTACACATCATTGCCGTGCTCTCGCTATCCAGGGATTTACTATAATCCATATAATCCATTTGACCAGATTGTCTTACTAACACAATCTCGGCAACTATCACGGTCCAATTTTCCCACTGGCCTTCCCGTTTGGATCTGACTTCCATCGGGAACTAGCCCCAGTTAGTGTACTCCATGATGGGTGCGTCAGGCAATGCGAAAAGCCGAGAGTTTATTGTGAATTTTTCACTGTTAGACCTTGTGAGAGATGGAATAGTCCGAGTACACACTAGTCCTAATGACCTGGAATATACCTACTCCTGGAGATCAATAGGAGAGGGTATTTCCAGGTTAAGTGAGATGGGTTGTATAACCAGATTAAATACGTTTCCAGAATGGATGGGTCCAGATATGGAACCCTTTACGTCTGCTCTGCGCTCTAAGCTGATGAAGTCTGCGCCATTTAATCTCAGGGCTCCATTATTGTCCTTGTTGGGAGGCCTTGGATTAAACAGCAAGATTCATGAAGCCACAACCCTTTTAAGCCAGTCGGGGGAACTGGAGGAGACTAAAACAAAACCTGTCAGGGCAGTAGATAAGTTTAAGGCCAGACAGGAAGAATACAAGCAGAAACGAACAGAGAAGAAAGGGAATGGGGTAGAGAAGAGTGGAGGTGAAGAGAAGATCAGGCTAGTTATTTCGAGGAAAGAAATGTGGGTGGACCTATTAGAGGCAGGAGTACTTAAAGATGAGATAGATGGCATTTCTACTGCAGAAATGCTGAAGAGGTGGAAACATTTAGTAGGGAAAACTGTCAGGGTTAGAAACACTACCCCCAGTGAAGATAACATCAGCCTAGACTTAGAGAAAACAGAGCAGACCCCTCCTGTTAGCCCCAAACCAATTCCCAAAACTGAACATGAACCCAAACCCAAATCCCTTTATCCTGGGGAGGAGTTAGAGAGAATCAGAAAAGGGGATTGGGAGGTTCCTTATCCTTTATGTAGGGAAGGTGAGTCTCCTGTAATAGCAGTGATGGCAGTGACAGCAGGAGACCGATGCCCATATGTACCTGTCACTGTATGGTGGGGGAAGTCATCTTCTCCTACACATGTAATGGCTTTAGTTGATAGTGGAGCTGAAGTTACACTTTTGCAAGGCAATCTTTCCCATCACAAAGGAGAAATGATTTATGTGGAAGGTTTGGGAGGGCAAACTACACCAGCAGTTAGCATACGGGTAATATTGGCTATTGGCAAGGCATCAGGATTTATGACAAATGTTTTGGTATCAGAGTTACCTGAAAATATTCTTGGGATGCATGTACTTCAAGGTCAGTCAATTCAGACTGAAAGAGGTACATTCACATTCTGGTATCCTGATAAAGCGTATCTGGTAAGGGTGGTGAAGGCTGTGGTCAGAGGTCATGCGAAATGGACCCCTGTCTACATTCCTCCGCCAGAGAAGCCAGTCTGTCTCAAGCAGTACAGACTTCCTGGAGGCCACAAAGAAATTGGGGAGACTATTCAAGAACTGTTGAGAGTAGAGATCCTTAGACCTGCTGTAAGTCCTTTCTCATCTCCGGTGTTCCCAGTAAAGAAACCTGATTGGACATGTAAAATGACTATGGATTACAGAGGTCCATACAAAGTGGCACCTCCATCAAAGTCAGCTGTACCAGATATGATCTCAATTGTTGAGAAAATTGCTAAAGATGCAGGAGAATATCATGCTGTGATAGACTTGGCTAATGTTTTCTTTTCGATTTTGATAGACCCAGAGTGTCAAGACCAGTTTGCTATGGTGTGGGACGGCCGCCAGTACACTTTCACCGTGCTTTCTGAAGACTCCAATTCTCCAACGATTTGTCATGGACTGATTGCTCGAGATTTAAGTACTCTGAGTTTGAAAGTCGCTGTGTTTCACTACATTAATGACATCATGATCTCTGGAACAAAAGAAGATGTAACTGAAGCACTGTACCTGCTGATACATCACATGGAGAACAGAGGGTGGGCTATTGACAAAGACAAAGTCCAAGTCCTGCCACAGAAGTGAAATTCCTGGGAATGATGTGGACTGGGCTGCAAAGGAAAATTCCAGAGACAGTTGTGCAAACTATCCAGGTTCTGTCGCCCCCTACTACCAAGGAGGAGGCACAGAAGTTCATTGGAGTTGTGGGATTCTGGAGATTGTTAATCCCACATCTTGGACTGATTCTGAGGCCTATATATAATGTCACCAGAAAAAAGATTCTCATGGGGTTCAGAGCAGCGGACTGCATTCCTGGCTGCTAAAGAAGCTATTTTGCAGCATCAGGGATTAGGACCCGTGAGACAAGGAGTACCATTTCAGCTGGATGTAGTGGAGCAGAATGGTACCATATCTTGGAGTCTGTGGCAGCTAAATGAAAAGAAAGGACTGAGAGCAATACCCATTGGATTTTGGTCCAAACAACTGACAGGGGCACAGAAGAGATACACACCCCTAGAGAAATACCTGTTTAGGGCCTACACAGCACTTCAACATGTAGAGACCATTACAGGAAAGGACACAGTCACCATCCATACTGCATTGCCAATAGCAGCATGGGTGAGAGATAATGGACTGACCACTAGGACAGCTGTAGCCCAGAACCAGACACTGATGAAATGGAAGTGGTACCTTCAAGAAAGAGGGGGTATTGCAGCTGGGGATGTTAGTAACATTTCAAAACAGTTGGCAGGATTTGTTACTTTTACCAGCACCCGGCCAGAAGAAGAAATTCCTGTGCTGCAGTCATCCCCCATTCAAGAGGCTCCACCCTTTGAATCTCTTTGAAGCGTGGTTCACTGATGGACGTAAATGGACAGCAGCAGCCTACAACCCAAGTACAGACACAGTCCTGCAGGAGACGGGAAATTGGAGGGTCCAGTCAGTATGCAGAGTTGAAAGATGTAGTGATGACTCTTCAGGAGGATCCTTCTTCCCATATCACTGTCTACACTGACAGCTGGGCGGTTTTTAAAGGACTGACAACTTGGATGCCCACGTGGAAGTCCAATGAACAGATGATTCAAGGAAAGGTGGTGTGGGGAGGCAAGGAAGTCTGGGACTACATCTGGAAGGAAGCTCACTCCCGCACCATAAAAGTGGGGCATGTTGATGCACACATGCCTCTGGTCCCAGACTTTGAGAACTATAACAGAGTTGCAGATGAAATCGCCAAAGTGAAGGCAGTTGTGCCAATTGATCCTGTCTTGATGAACTTGGCCAACTGGGCCCACAAGCAATCTGGACATTTGGGGCAGAAAGCAACATATGAATGGGCACCGCAGAGAGGATTGCCTATATCCATGGGCATGATAAAGACTGTAATCGGGAACTGTACAGTGTGTGAAGTGCGACAATGGCCATTGCAAAAGTATTCCATCGGGTCGATTAAGAGGGGTGAGAGGCCTGCAGAGATCTGGCAGATTGACTTCATCGGTCCTCTGCCCCAGGGAAACAATGGACTGAGATATTGTTGCACTGCAGTGGACACCTATTTAGGACTTATGCTTGTTCATCCTTGCAAATCAAGCAGATCAAGCCGCAATGCTTCAACTGCTCCAGAAACTTGTCGTTGCTTATGGTTGTTCCAAAGTAATAATGGCTCACACTTCACCGGATCAACAGTATAGTGGTGGGCTAAAGATTCTGGAGTGTACTGGTTGTGCCACATTCCATATCATCCACAGGCAGCTGGTTTGATTGAAACATACAAGGGGCTATTGAAGGACAAGATACGCAAACTTATACCCACACATACACTAACGGGGTGGGATCGGGTCCTCACACAGACAGTCATGTTGTTAAATTCTAGGCCAATAGCCAAAAGCACACCATATAAGAGGATTGTAGGGGCTGGGGCACAGATTCCACAGCTGGAGTGCAGAGTTCAGTATTTATGTAAGGTTCCTGAAAGAACAGGGCTTAACAGATACCATGTTACTGCTTCCTATGACATAGAAACCAAGAGTGACGTATCTGAAGCTGAAGCTGAAGCCTATCTAGGAATGAGAGGGAATCTGGCAGGAAGGTTTGAAGTTATATTTGCATTGGCAGATGAGCTTCAAGACAGTGGTTGGGACTCTGACTGGTTAGTGGATACTTCTCAGCAAGAGTGGAAAGTGAGGCTACATAACATCAAACTATCCAAAATAAACAGCAGTGATCTGGGAAATATCAGTATATTTCCTCTCCTCCCTATTAATGTTCTTTGGGAGGGTCAGAAGTGGGTACAGGCAGGGGGCAAAGTGTTAGTTAGATATCCAGGCAAGAAGCCATTTAGAGGAGAGATTGTAGCTGAAGGGCTTGGATCTACTGTTTATGTATTATTAGAAGGAACAGATAATCCGCTTTGTTTTGCACTCTACAGGCTGTCTCCGATTTGATCCAGGAAGACCAGAGAAAAGTGGTTACATGATGGAAAGAATGACGGAAGATCGCAAGAGCTGTGGAGAACAAGGCCTTTGATGTATTACAAGCCTGGACTTGTTTCTAAAGAACTTTAGAATGGACTATCTAATGAACTTTTTAGTTAAAGACTGAAACACCTTCTCAATGACAGAAATATGGGAGGTGTTGCATTCAAGGAAAATGAATGTTTAGAATGAGTTTTCTTAGTAATGAAGTGATTTTCTGTATGGAGTCTAAAGGAAACAAAAATCTAGGGCGGAATGTGTTGCGTTTGTTAAAATATGATTTTTAACTTAATCAGACATAACATTACATGGGACAATAGTGGTTGCTCATAGATTTTTTGTCAGGTTTTGGCTTGAGTAGATTTCTCAAACAAATGCTGCTGCATACAATGGGTACGTAGATACCATTGTTGTATTCAATTGACAGTTTCAACAGTCCAATGTTTACACAGCTACAGTAAACAGGTATGTTTTCTGTTGTTTTTCTAACTATGGTAAACAGCCTGACACATAAAAAAGGGGGATCAGGCATAAGGAACACACATTATCATGCTTTAAGATCAGAAGCCACTTATGATACAAGAAAAGGTGCCTAGTCTCCAGAAGAATTGTTGTCAATGGAGATCACGAACATACAGTAACAGAAGATAAATAACTTTTAAGTGTATTTGTACAGTTATAGACCATAGGCTGTTCATTTGCTAGACATTTTGCTTGTTATAGATATCTGTCAGTCTTGTATTCCTAATATTGTAATAGTTTGTATGTACAGCATCTTTGTATAGTAAAAGCACATTTACACACTGCAGAAGTCTCAGCTTCCTTGCTTATACCACAAAGTAACCTTGCTAGATAGACGCAAGCAAAACAGTTCTGCAAACAGAATATTAGCATGCATTTAAAAGGGGATCAACTCCAGGGATAAAACGATAATTCTCCCACTCTACAAGACTCTGGTCCGGCCGCACCTGGAGTATTCTGTCCAGTTCTGAGCACCAGTCCTCAGGAAGGATATACTGGAAATGGAGCAAGTACAAAGAAGGGCAACAAAGCTAATAAAGGGTCTGGAGGATATTAGTTATGAGGAAAGTTTGCGAGCACTGAACTTATTCTCTCTGGAGAAGAAATGCTTGAGAGGGAATATGATTTCAATTTATAAATACCGTACTGGTGACTGCACAATAGGGATAAAACTTTTTCACGGAAGGGCGTTTACAAGACACGTGGACACGCATTAAAATTAAAAGAAAAGAGGTTTAACCTTAAACAGCGTAGAGGGGTCTTTACTGTAATGCCCCGTATACACGGTCGGATTTTCCGACGGAAAATGTGTGATAGGACCTAGTTGTCGGAAATTCCGACCGTGTGTAGGCTCCATCACACATTTTACATCGGATTTTCCGACACACAAAGTTTGAGAGCAGGATATAAAATTTTCCGACAACAAAATCCGTTGTCAGAAATTCCGATCGTGTGTACACAAATCCGACGGACAAAGTGCACGCATGCTCAGAATAAATAAAGAGATGAAAGCTATTGGCCACTGCCCCGTTTATAGTCCCGACGTATGTGTTTTACGTCACCGCGTTTAGAACGATCAAATTTTCCGACAACTTTGTGTGACCGTGTGTATGCAAGACAAGTTTGAGCCAACATCTGTCGGAAAAAATCCTAGGATTTTGTTGTCGGAATGTCCGAACAAAGTCCGACCGTGTGTACGGGGCATAAGAGCGTCAAGGATGTGGAATTCTCTTCCACAGGCGGTGGTCTCAGCGGGGGGGAATCGATAGTTTCAAGAAACTATTAGATAAGCACCTGAACTACCGCAACATACAGGGATATACAATGTAATACTGATATATAATCACACAGATAGGTTGGACTTGTGTATTTTTTCAACCTCACCTATGTAACTATGTTTAACCACTTTAGGTCTGCCCTATAGCAGTATTACTGCTCCAGGATGGCACCCGTGTGCCGGATCACGTATTTATAGTTGACCTGACACTTCCGGGTATGGGGGTGCGCACGCGCCCCCGGCAGCTTGCTTTCGCTGTCATCATACACAGCAGGCGCCAGGTACTCGATGTCCCCTGGCATCCGCCGATCGCCAGGCACGACACAGAACGGCGATCTGCCTATGTAAGCAAAACAGATCATCATTCTGACAGAGTGGAAGGGATGGAGTTTGTGTCCCTGCAATGCAAGCAATAAATTCCATCTCTTCCAATAGTAAAAACAACTAACACAGTTTAGTAAAACAGTTAGGCACACAGTTAACCCTTTGATTGCCCCTGATGTTTAATCCCTTCCCAGACAGTGTCATTAGTACAGTACAGATTTTTTTTAGCACTGATAACTGTATTGGTGTCACTGGTTCCCAAAAAGTGTCAAAAGTGACAGTGTCAGAATGTCTGCCGCAATAAGTTGCTGATTGCCGCCATTACTAGTTAATAAATACAAAGATTCCAGTTTGTAACTTTTGTGCAAACCAATCAATATACGCTTATTGGGATTTTTTTTTACCAAAAATATGTAGCAGAATACATATTGACCTAAATTTATGAAGAAATTAGTTTTTTTTAATTTGTTCTATTTTATAGCAAAAATATATATATATTTTTAAAATTGTCGTTTTTCTTTTTTTTTTGGTTTGTTTATAACACAAAAGATAAAAAACGTAGAGGTGATCAAACACCACCAAAAGAAAGCTCTATTTGTGGGGGGAAAAAAAAGAACGTACATTTTGTTTGGGTACAGTGTCGCACGACTGTGCAATTGTCAGTTAGGCCCCTTTCACACTGGGGCGGTGGGGGCGTCAGTGGTAAAACAGCGCTATTTTTAGCGCTGTTTTACCGTCGTTTTTGCGGTGGTATTCGGCCGCTAGTGGTGCGGTTTTAACCCCCGCTGGCGGCCGAAAAAGGGTTAAAACCGCTCGCATAGCGCGGCTATAGCCGCGGTATTGCCACGGTATAGCCGTGCTGCCCCATTGATTTCAATGGGCAGGAGCAGTTTAGGAGCGGTGAATACACCGCTCCTTCACCGCTCCAAAGATGCGGCTTGCAGGAGTTTTTATCTTCTCCTGCCAGCGCACCGCTTCAGTGTGAATGCCCTCGGGCTTTCACACTGAACAAACAGCAGCGGCTGTTTTGGGTCGGTTTGCAGGCGGTATTTTTAGCGCAATAACGCCTGCAAACCGCCCCAGTGTGAAAGGGGTCTTAAAGTAACGTAGTGCCATATTGCCAAAAAACTTGCCCTTAAGCCCCTCCCATTATCATAAATCTTCCTGAAATGTCCCTCATTGTCAAGGTCAAAAGTTGGGAGGTATGACAGAGGCTAATATCTATCTAAGAAACCTATAATATATAATTCTGCTCTGTCCCTCCCTGAATATGAGTCTGTTCTCTGCTTCTGTTCCTGGATAATCATTCAACTGCACTGGGAGCTCTTTAGCTACACACCAAAGGACGGAGCAGCAGTGTTTTGGTCTTGCAAATAAAGCTTTGATTGAAAAAAAAAAAAAAAAGCAGCCACGAAGCAGCAGTGAGAGTTCCTGGAGAGGGAGGGGACTGGAGCCATGGCTGAGCTGTATGTGAAGCCAGGTAAGAAGATATGGGGAGGGTGGTGTGTGCAGATAGAGAACACTGCCCGCTGATTGTTATTATTGATGATGAAGTATACCACTTCACTTGGGGCTCATTCAGTAAATCTGTTAGATGTGTTGTTTGGACTTTACATCTCAGGTGGGCTGGGGACATATTCCTTCTTGTCCTATGCAGATGTGTTAGAGGCTCATTCACATTGTCAGCTGTGTTCATCTCTACAGATCAACACAAACAGGCATAGAAAACCATTGTGTTCTGATCACAGCGCTGAGATGGGCTTCTGTGCCTTGCGCTTTCATTGCTCCTCAGCGAATTCCATAGACTTGAATGAAGTGTCATTTTGTGACCCTTCCATAAAGTTAAAGAGGGAGTCCCGCGAAAAAAAAAAATGTAAATGTCAGCAGCTACAAATACTGCAGCTGCTGACTTTTAAAATAAGGATACTTACCTGTCTCAGTGTCCAGCGATGTCGGCACCCGAGGCTGAACCGTCGCTCAGCTCTCGGGTTGCTGCCGCCGCCATCTTCTGTACGGGAATCAGGAAGTGAAGCCTTGCGGCTTCACTTCCCAGTTCCCTACTGCGCATGCGCGAGTCACGCTCCGCAATCAGAACGGTCCCTGCTGTTTCTGGGACCCGTGTGTGTCCCAGCAGACAGCGCTGGGGGACGGGAAGTGGTGTAGACTCCCGTGGGAGTCTACGCCCGGAAGTGGGTGCAAAAACCTGTATTAGACAGGTATCTGCACCCTCCTCCCCCCTGAAAGGTGCCAAATGTGACACCGGAGGGGGGGTGGGTTCCAAAAAGCAGAGGTTCAATTTTTGTGTGAACCTCTGCTTTAAAGTAGTACTTCTATTTAGGCAATGCAACATTCCCCTGCCCCCCCACCCCCATATATTTTTGCTCTAGGGCTCCTTCACACAGGAGCTTAGCGCCATTTGTTCCCGTTTTTTTTTTTTTTAACTACTGCTGAGCTGTTCGCTGGCAATCCATAGAAAATGAATAGGTACACATTGGCTGTACACACTCACCCTTACAACCAGGATTGACAGTTTTTTTCATTACCAATGATCAAGCACAAGATGTATGTGTGAAAGGCGTCTACATGACCACAGTTTGGTGACTTTGGTGTTATCTTTGTGAAACAAAATAAAAGGAAATCGGAAGTTCTGGATGTGCAGCCATTTCTTTCTTCTTTCCAAGTGTCCCTGGAGGGTACTGTTGGTGGGTACTGCTGGCATGTCTGGTGGGTATCCCTGATGGCTGGTGGGTATCCCTGATGGCTGGTGGGTATCCCTGGTGGATGGTGGGTATCCCTGGTGGATGGTACTGCTGGTGGGTATCCCTGGTGGATACTGTTGGTGGTAGAGCTTCAGAATTTACCTATTCATTCATGTAACAAGTGTAGAGAGTTCTCTGCTCACTCAGCTGTCATAAGAAAAAAAAAAACGGGCAGCCTGCCAAGTTTTTCACAAGTTAAAATCAGTATTTTTTACTAGAAGATTACTTGGAACCCCAAATATATATATAATATAATTAGCACAGACCCTAGGGAATAAAATGGCAATTGTTGCAATATTTTATGTCACACTGTATTTGCGCAGCGGTCTTTCAAATGCAATTTTTTGTGAAAAAATATACATCAATGAATTAAAAAAAGTAAAATAAACAGTAAAGTTAGCTAAATTTTTTTTGTATAATGTGAAAGATAATGTTACGCCGCGAGAATCGCGATCTTTATTCTAAGCAAAAAAACTGTGATTCTCATTTTAGCCAGAATCAAGCAGCTCTAGTTGGTGGGTATCCCTTGTGGCTGCTGTCCTAGATCACTGGTTTCCGACCCGTCATTAACGAGCATCAGTGTGACAGGAGCGCTGGAGGAAGCATGCGGCTGCAGTAGAGAGCAGAACCGATGCTTCCTGTATCACTCCTGTCCCTGGCGGAGTAAATTTGATATCACTCTGCCTGTGACAGATATCAGCTCTGCTTCCTCTAGCGCCGCCTCCTTTCTTCACACTGATTCTCGGAGATGGCGGGTCGGAAACCCACGATCTGGGCTTGCTGACCCGCCATCCCAGAATAGGAGTTAGCGGGCCACATCAAAGGGCACCACAGGCCAGCGGTTGGGCACCCCTGCCTTAAAGCCTCTTAGGATGCATGATGTGAGTAGGGATGAGCTTCGAGTTCGAGTCGACCTCATGTTTGACTCGAACATCAGCTGTTCGCAAGTTCGCCGAACAGCGAACAATTTGGGGTGTCCACGGAACACCCTTTAAAAGTCTATGGGAGAAATCAAAAGTGCTAATTTTAAAGGCTTATATGCAAGTTATTGTCATAAAAAGTGTTTGGGGACCCGGGTCCTGCCCCAGGGGACATGGATCAATGCAAAAAAAAGTTTTAAAAAAGGCCGTTTTTCAGGAGCAGTGATTTTAATAATGCTTAAAGTCTTCTTTTTTTTTTTTTTTTTTTAATTTTGGCCGGGGTTCCCCTTAATATCCATACCAGACCTGAAGGGCCTGGTATGGAACTTAGGGGGACCCCCCCCCCGTCATTTTTTTTTTTTTAAATTTTGGTTCGGGGTTCCCCTGTGGGGAATTCCCATGCTGTTTTTATCAATGAACTTCTATGTGTATTGTCCGACCGGCAATGCAATAGCTGCGAGTAGTTTTAAATGACTTTTTTTTCCTTTGAAATGTCATTTTGCTGTCAGACTGTTCTAAACACGGGAAACATACGCCCCTTTACAGGCATACTATAGACACCCCCCAGGTACGAAATTTAAAGGGATATTACACTTTTATTGTTTGACTTTAAGCATTATTAAGATCACTGCTCCCGAAAAAACAACCGTTTTTAAAACTTTTTTTTGCATTGATCCATGTCCCCTGGGGCAGGACCCAGGTCCCCACACACTTTTTATGACAATAACTTGGATATAAGCCTTTAAAATGAGCACTTTTGATTATTCATGTTCGTGTCCCATAGACTTTAACGGTGTTCGCGTGTTCGAACAAACTTTTTTCCTGTTCGCATGTTCTGGTGCGAACCGAACAGGGGGGTGTTCGGCTCATCCCTAGATGTGAGTATCCCAGTAGGCTGTTAGGGGGCTACATCATTCTTGCCTAGGAAAGGAAGGAATTGGAGGTGCTGGCTCAAAAAGAAGTGTGTGTGTGTGTGTGTGTGTGTGTGTGTATGTATAATACTGTGCTGCCTGATTTTTGTATGTGTGTGTGTATATATATATATATATATATATATATATATCTCAAAAGGGAGTACACCCCTTACATTTTTGTATTTATTTTATGGTATCTTTTCATGTGACAACACTGAAGAAATGGCACTTTGCTACAATGTAAAGTAGTGAGTGTACAGCTTGTATAACAGTATAAATTTGCTGCCTCCTCAAAACAACTCAACGCACAGCCATTAATATCTAAACCGCTGGCAACAAAAAGTGAGTACACCCTTAAGTGAAAATGTCCAAATTGGGCCCAAAGTGTAAATATTTTGTGTGGCCACCATTATTTTCCAACACTGCCTTAACCTTCTTGGGCATGGAGTTCACCAGAGCTTCACAGGTTGCCACTGGAGTCCTCTTCCATTCCTTCATGACGACATCACGGAGCTGGTGGATGTTAGAGACCTTGCGCTCATCCACCTTACATTTGAGGATGCCCCACAGATGCCCAATAGGGTTTAGGT
The DNA here is from genome assembly GCF_042186555.1 of Aquarana catesbeiana. Taxonomy (NCBI): domain Eukaryota; kingdom Metazoa; phylum Chordata; class Amphibia; order Anura; family Ranidae; genus Aquarana; species Aquarana catesbeiana. The sequence continues at coordinate 468,184,543 of NC_133326.1, read as the reverse complement.
CTGGAGACATACTTGGCCAGTCCATCACCTTTACCCTCAGCTTCTTTAGCAAGGCAGTGGTCGCCTTGGAGGTGTGTTTGGGGGTCATTATCATGTTGGAATACGGCCCTGCGGCTCAGTCTCCGAAGGGAGGGGATCATGCTCTGCTTCAGTATGTCACAGTACATCTTGGCATTCATGGTTCCATCAATGAACTGTAGCTCCCCAGTGCCGGCAGAACTCATGCAGCCCCAGACCATGACACTCCCACCACCATGCTTGACTGTAGGCAAGACACACTTGTCTTTGTACTCCTCACCTGGTTGCCGCCGCACACGCTTGAAACCATCTGAACCAAATTAATTTATCTTGGTCTCATCAGACCACAGGACATGGTTGATGTAATCCATGTCCTTAGTCTTCTTGTCTTCAGCAAACTGTTTGCAGGCTTTCTTGTGCATCATCTTTATAAGAAGCTTCCTTCTGGGACGACAGCCATGCAGACAAATTTGATGCAGTGTGCGACGTATGGTCTGAGCACTGACAGGCTGACCCCCCACCCCTTCAATCTTTGCAGCATTACTAGCAGCACTCATACGTCTATAAATGTTGGGTTTAATTTTGCCTTAATGAAATGCTGCTTGGCATTTCATATCTTGCCTAATATGGAATGGAGGTAGTAGGCAGCTAAACCTCTGTACTTTCTAAACACTCTGGATGGCTAATCTCTGTTCTATTGGTATTTTCCACAAAACAAACACTAAAATAGAGAGCAGTACTTCAAGTTTAAAACCTGTAACACATTTTTCTTTTCTAACAGGGAACAAAGAAAAGGGCTGGAATGACCCTCCCCAATTCTCTTATGGCTTGCAGGTATCCGGAGGTGGAAAACGTACATTGTTGAATAAAAGATTACCAGTACCTTTACAGGATCCTCCTACAGGTAGGAGACAGTAGAAGATTCATGCTCTTCTGTGTGAATCCCGTAGTAGTTATACCTGCATCATATCCTTTAAACCTCCCTAATTTGTGCCAGAGGGAACCTGTTTAAGGGCCAGTTCACACCACATGCAGTCCAGTGCGTTTTTTTTTCTGCATCAAAAACACATGCAAAGTAGGTTATATGGTTTCTAATGGCATAGTTCACATCAGTGCTTGCAGTTTCAGTGCCAGAAAAAAAGTAGAACATGCTGCATTTTTTCTGCACTGGACTGTACTGGAATGCTGTAAAATGCATCAAAAACGCACTGGAACCCACCTAAATGCACCAAAAACGCACTGCAACATACTTGTCCTTATTTAAAAAAGAGGGGGGGAGCAGTGGACTGCATCAAAAATGCACCAAAAGATTGCATGCAGAAAAGCACCTGGAACGTATCCGGACTGCGTTTCTATGGTGTGAACTGGCCCTAACAGATTTTTCTATACTAGACTGTATGGCTTCTCAGTTCTGTCATTTTTATTTACTCCTGACCACAGATTAAAGGCTCCTACACATCAGCCTGTACACTAAAACATGTGCATGCTGGTGTATGTTGTGAAAGGGGGGTATTATGCATCGTCATAATGCATCACACAATTTACTTTTTTCTTTTTTTTACTTTATTGAAGTGTCACAAAATGACAAACCATTCAAGTCGATGTGCTGTGTTGTTGGGAGTTGTACATGTGAAAATGCAGACAATTGTTTATGTTCCCATGTTTTGAGCATGTTTTGATCCATGCTGTTCAGTGCAGCTCAATGAATATGGTATGAATGGGCCCTTAGGAAAAATTAACTGTAAAAGGCAATTCACAAAGTTACCAGATAAGTTACCACCAAGGTGGTGGTGATTGGGAAAGAGAAGGAAAAGGAGATGTTTGAGTTGATATTAAAATAACACTACACTAGAAAAATTAGTTATGAGAAAACAGAAGCTAACAGAAAAAAAAATGTTCACTGCATGTGAAAATAAAAATTACACCTATTGGTGACATTTATATTTGTGAGTTGAACTTCTTTAGGAGGATATTATCATGAAATGAAATATGTAGTGGTGTTCCAATAACTCATCCATATTAGTGCATCAAGCCCAATGTCAGTTGGGTTCTGAAGATCTTTCTGTTCCGTTAACATCAATGCTCTTACAGCAACATGCTGTCAATTTATGTTAAGCCAGCCATAGATGGTTCGAACCTCGACCGGTTCAGCAGGAACTGGCTGAAATTCGAACCATGTGTGGGCAAGCTGATCAATCAACTTGGGTACAACCAGCCTGCTGGATTTTACATGCAATTATAGCTGCTATCAGTAATCACTGTGTTCTCCCAGTAGGGACGGCTTCCCCCGTCAGGAGAACACAATGGCTTTGCGAGAGGGTTCCACTATCAACACTGATTGTGTTGATAGGGGAATCAAGCAATTTGGTTGCAGGAAAAAAATTGTTCCATCTTTGGCCGGCTTTACTCTAATATTTTGCATGTGAGTTTTTCATGCATTTGTCCATGTGTCTTACACATGGGCGCACAGCCCCATACAAGATGAAGTGCCCTTTGTTTACTTTTTTGTCTTAGGGCTGAGCTGCATGCAGGCAGCCTGCGTTAGTGAATGGACATGTTTTTGTGTGTCTTTGTTAAGTGTATCTGTGTCGTAACAATTTTTCCAATTTCCCTTTGGGATTAATAAAGTATTCTTTATGGTTGTCTGTATCAATAAACGTATTAGTCCTATCAACAAATCTACATATTTGACACCTCCCACATGGGAACATGCCCTTCATTGGTGGCAAATCTGTCAGCCAGTTTCCTGATGGTGATCTTATAAATTCCAACTGGACTAATTCATCTCTCAGATATCTAGCTCTTCTAGCCACAAGCATTGGCCTTGGGCCAACAATTTTAGATAATTCTGGTGAGCTAGTTAGTATATGCCAGTGCTTGGCTAGCACAGCTCTAACCTTCTCCCATTTGGAACCAAATTGCGTAATTACTCTTACCGGGTTAGGTTGCTGTAGAGTCTGACCCTTATTGTTTGTTCTTAACAGTTCCTCACATGTCTGTATAAAGGCCTTTCTACTAGAGTACCTAAGTACTCTATGGGAATAACCTTTTTTTCTAAACCTTTTGTATAGTTCTGACTCCAGCCTTAAATCATCACAGAAACAGTTCCTGAGAATCCATCTGCCGATCCGCTTCACAGGACCAGTATATCGTTGATGTACCTCAGCCACAACGCCACGTGGCTGCGGTACATCAAAGAACAATGGACCATGTCCACCTCCCACCAACCAAGGTGGAGGCAGTCGTATGCTGGTCATCCATAGAGGTTCCATGTATCTGTCGATAGCTCACTGCAGAAAATAGTTATGTAATTTAAAATCCAACATGTCAAGTATGAACTCATTTTGAGTCCCCATAGTTGGAAAATTATTTTCCAGATAGTGAGCATCCACAGTGAGACCCATGAATGAGGCATAGATGTGTAAAGTGATTCAGTATCAATTCCTACCAGCAATACCTTGCCTTGTACCTCCGCCTAGCCGATTTTTCTGGAGGACATCGCAATTATCTTGTACATACGGTGGCAGACCAATCACCATTTCTATAGATAGATAGTTATTTTCCAATCTGCTCCAGGGGCCCCTTTATAGCAGATATGATGGGCCTTCCTGGGGGATTTTCTAGATTTGTATGTATTTTTGGGATCACGTATAGTGTAGGGGTATTGTACGCCTAAACCCTAAAATACTCCCATTCCTTTTTAATGATTAGGTCTGCCTTGTAGGCCAAGAAGAGCTTATAATTCAAATGGGCCACTAAGGAAGGGGATACATTTTCCTTCAGATTTTCGTATGTTGACTGATCCCTTAGTTGTCTCATCACTTCCTGTTCGTACTTCTCCTCAGAGAGGAGAACAACATTCCTCCCCACCCCCGATCGCTTTGTAAGGTTATCCTGCTCTGCTGTTCCCCAATCTATCTTGCCCAGGTCGTCTTAGACCAAGCCAAGAAACACTCCAATCCATTGTTTTTTTTCTAAATAGAGGCATTCTTGTAGATCTAATATTTTTAGATTTACCTGTCTCCTCCATAGGTTATTAGATTCATCCATTTCACTTAGATCAATAGTCATTATCCATGAGAGAAATCAAGTCCTCAAGAGCTTGTACTTCCTGTTCATTATGTATCCCATTAGATGTCCCCTCTGCTGTTGCACCAGAATGGATCAGTTTTAAGTAAACCTGCCTAGGAAATAGATTTATATCTTTTAAAATATCCCAAACTGGTCCATTCTGCTGACAGGTGAAAAAGACCAGCTCTGTTGAAGTAATTTTGATATGTCTCTCACAAAGATTAAAATCTGATGAGCTTGTGACTTTCTTATTCATTAGATCATTTATTTGGGGGCTGGCTTCCACCTGCGGGTCTCTCATTATCTTTTATGACTTCTGGTCCTTGACTTCCCCTGTTCTCTCACACTGTCACCCTCTGTCTTTTCTGTTTTCTTCCCAGTAAGGTTTGATAAAGGGGAAATAACAGAATATATGTTGACTGATTCCAAGAGCCTTCTGGAATCTCCAACATCTGTCATCGGCAGAAGGGTACTAGAAGCATACCTTGTCTTGGGTGTAGTACCAATGGAAAAGTATCTTGTATTGGTTCTCTTTTTATATAGTGTACAAATCAAACTCTTAGCGGCTTGAGACCATAGTAGTTTTGTCAGATCACCCAGTATTTGTTCCCATTTCTTCATATATGGGTGTTTGAGAGAAGATTGGGAAAGTGATTAAACCAGTATCTTATAGATATTATTTTTTTTTTTTTTTTACATTGACCCTTTTGTCATATGGTTAACGAGGCCAAGGCGTGTATCGCCGATGCTGGAAAGACCCCAAGCCACCATCGATTACAGTATGGCTGAATAAAGTAAGAAATGTGGGGGCCATAGAAGATCTGGTGTTCTCGGCCCAGGATAGAAAAGAGCAATACATTAAAATTTGTACAACATGGAACTTATTTGTATATTCAGAAGAAGGAAAGAGATTGTTGGGGGATACCATAGGGTACGAGTCCGCCTGTCTTGGAAGTTTACAATGTTATGGAGGTTCCCTACCCTCCGCGAGGAGAGGGGAGTAGGGAAGGATGGGTATAGGAGGGGGAAGGGGGAGGGTTTTTTTTTTTTTTCCTTTTCTTTTTTCTTTGGGGTGGGGATATTCTATGAAAATTCAAAAATTAAAGGGAGGAATGAGTTATACCCTGGTGGCCAGGAGAGGAAGAAAAAGAGAACAAAAGGGGAAGAGGATTTATAGGAGAGATGATAGGTGTGCTTAAATTTTAGTATGTATATTTTGAGAGTCCTATGCAGAGAAATATGTAAATTGTGTATATATACTGAAAGTTGATAAGAAAGGAACTATGTGTTCACGCAACTTACAGTATGTAATGTATTATTTGCTCCTCCCTTGGGTATAAATAAAGAATATTTTAAAAAAAGCCTGTTAAAGGAGATTATAAGTATTTTGAAGATCTTGGAAAGACCTTAATACTCTGGTTCTGGCATCCACCCGGTGGCCAAAATGTAATGGGCCTCTTTCTTTCCAAGCATGAGACGTCCGTGAATTTAGATTGTCTAGAACAGTGGGGGTGAATATGAAGAAAGTGATGCATTAGTTGTTAAGAGGTAGTGGCTTTTAGTTTGGCGCCAAAGGATGCAAGTCTTGACCCTTTTTTCGTTATTGACAGCATATTGCGTTGGTGTTGGAGAAAGGATGGTGTCCAATGTGAGATATTTTGTGCATGCATAGATACAGTTTTTGTGTGTAACCATTGGTCATTGTGTTACAAATAGAAGAACGTCTATTAATTTGTGGTTAAAGCATGTTTCTGTTTTATTTTAGCATCTTCTGGGCAACCACTTTCTTCTTCCACCCCTCCAAAGATGCAACCAACAGGTCCAAAAAACATTGGCCCTCCTCCTCTAGGACAAGTCTCCTCACCCCTCAGAGCGGAAGACTCAAAGTCGTGTTCCAGTCAAACAGAGTCTGAGGCTCCTGTAGATGTTAAGGTTGTTCTAAACCCACTCCATGAAATCTTGGAGGCCTGCAAGGACTTAATTAAGGTGTCCTGTTGAATTAAACTAGACCATCACACCTTTCAATTTGTTTAAAAGAATTGTGCTGATTATTTGTTACAAATGTACTATTCTTAATTTTCTAGATGGTTGTACTATGTCAATTTTACTTCTATTGTCACCTCTGTTTTCTAGTGCTTGAAAGCTTTGATCCGGGTCAAGCAGCCTGCATGAGATAGGAAACAGTTTTTTTTTTTCTAGAATCTTAGTCTTATAGACTTTGGGTAATCACTAAAAACATAAAGCTCAGGTCTTCCTGAGGTCGTCCTAACTTAGACTTTGAGCTGAGGATCGGAGACGTGGGGAAGGTAACTTACGCAGCTCACATTTCTGCTTTTCTGGGATCCGCACTGACAAAACGGCTTACTTTTACCCAGATATTATAGATTTTGAGAGGTGTACCTGGAAATAGTAAGAGTTCTGACCTGTTTTACCATACTTGTTTCTGGTAGTGGCTTAGAAACTCTTGTAGTAAGACACAGCCAACTAGCATTTTCAGAAGGACAACAATGGCAGCCTGAATTTATCTCTTGGGACAGGTTTCCTTTTAAGAACTGACTTGTCGACTTAAAATAGTATTACACCCTTAGCTTTTTTCAAAATGTTTGTGAAGAAAAAATTAAAAAACAGCAAACATGTCATATTTACCTGCCTTTTTGCACATAGCAGCCCTGTTCTTCTCAGGTCCCCCTGCCGGTGCTCTGGGCCCCTCACCCACGTTGAGTGCCCCTATAGCAAGCCGCTTGCTATGGGGCACTCGTGTGTGTGTGTGCTCGCTCCTGAAACAGTTCTCTGTGTTCATAGGACACAGAGACCATGGCTCAGCTCTGCCCCCGCCTCAATGCCTGTGAATGACAGCATCGGGAGCCAATGGCTCCCGCTGCTGCATCTCAACCAATAAGGAGGGAGAGACCCGGTAGAGCCTCGGCTCTCGTGTGTGTAAAGACTGAAGGTAAAAAACCTTCAGCCTTCACAACCACTTAAAGTTTAACAGATTAAGCACAATAAAATAAACCTTCCTAAGTAAAACTTTTGCAAATTTAAGTGCTGTTGGCTCTGAAGGGGAGGAGTAGCTGGGATGTGTGTTTCTAGCACACAATATAGGGAGACATAACTCTAGCCCATGCATGCAAGGGTAGCTCCATAGGATGCTGCCAGAGAAATGATTCACCCTGAAACAAGAATCTGGGGCAGCAGTCATGGCATCTGCTTAAACTGGAACATGGGGAAGGTCTAAAAGATAAAATAGCTACTTGCTGAGGAAGTGATCATTTAGGGTGGAACATGTAACCTGTTCCCATTCCTGGAGCTGCTGCTGGATCCGCTGCATCTTGCCTTCTCCCTCCGCTTGCTGTCAGTATTTTTAACGATGAACGCAACTGTGCGGGGTTACGCCCACCCCGTTGCGTCATTCATTCACTGAGTTCTGTGAATGGGAAACTACAAGTACCCACAGCATTTGCGACTGTTAGCTTGCAGTTCTCTATGAACTACCAGGGCACTGTTGTGCGCTCTAGGTAGCTCATTGAGTCTTCTTTGAGTTGTAACTGCCGGCTCGTACAAGGTACACACAGACAGATACACTGACAGTCTGTAAGAGTCCTGCAAGGCACCTGTGATCTGCTGATTGAAGGTGAAATGCTTTCCAGGCTCCTAGTTAAAAAAACAAAAAAAAAAAAAACAAATGCACTTTTTTTACCTGCAAAAAGATGTGCATTTATTATTATTATTATTATTATTATTTTTTTTTTTTTTAAAGGCAGACTTATCCTTTTACCTGTACCTCTCCTCAGCATAAGCATCAAGATGCTTTGTAAGTTTTCAACTCTTCTGTACTAACTGTGCTGTCATTTTACTGAGATTTAGTAGAGGGGCAAACGCAGATGCCTAATGTTAAAGAGTAACTCCACAAAAAAAACAATCCCCTCTGGGTAGAGCTGCACAATTAATCGTTAAGAATCGAGATTGAGATTCTTTCCCCCTCACGATCTTAACAAAGCATTTTCCTGATTCTATGCAGAGTTCTCTGCTCAAGCCCACAGCTGTCAAAAAAACAGGCAGTCTGCCAAGTTTCACAACATTCCTCAGCCACTGAGCTAACTATAAACATTGTAACCCTTTGTTCTTTAGATCAAAGGAATGAACTTCAGTCTATAAATGAGGGAAGTTTAACCTCTTAAAGATTTTTCCTGACACTTGTTGGTTTCTAGTTAAAATCATTATTTTTTGCTAGAAAATTGCTTAGATTCCCCAAACATTATATATATATTTTTAGCAGAGACCCTAGAGAATAAAATGGTGGTTGTTGCAATATTTTATGTCACACTGTATTTTCGCAGCGGTCTTTCAAATGCATTTTTTTAGGGAAAAAATACTTTTTAATTAAAAAAAAACTAAACAGTAAAGTTAGCCCAATTTTTTTTTTATAATGTGAAAGATGTTGTTACGCTATGAGAATCATGACATAATCGTGATCTTTATTCTAAGCCAAAAAAATTGTGATTCTCATTTTTCCCAGAATCGTGCAGCTCTACCTCTGGGTGATCTATGTACATTGCAGGGATTTTATCAAACTTTGTTAAAAATTCCTATCTTTTGTTATTCTGAAGAAATAACTGTCTGTGTCCATGTGTAGAGTGAATGTGGATGGGAGTGACTTTATAATTATCAATCAGCTGCTGCACTTGCAGGGTACTAATAAGGAAAGTGGCAGGGTCCGAATCCCTTTAGATGTGATTTTCGATTTGGGCGCATCTCACCAAAAATGAATGTTTGCATTCATGCAGAGGATGGCCAGAATTTGACTTGTATCATAGTGCAGAGTTCTGGGAAAATCAGTAAGCCAATTACACGACCAGGAAATTGCATTTCTGGGAGGAGGGGCGTTCCGTACACCACCTGCGTACATAACACATCCAGGTTGCCATATTGCATTCTACAGAAAATTACAGTGCTGCAGATTGAAAAGAAAAGGTAATTTTTAATAACATTCAATTATAATATTACTTGTGTAGCAATTGTTTTTGCTATATAAATTTTTTTTATTGCTTTTTTTTTCCCACGAAAGTGGAGTTGCCATTTAGGGTCCAATAAAGTGTATATAAATAATTATATGTGATCTTGCACATAACCTCAATAGCTAAGGTAACTATACAATGACAATATCTAACTAGGAAAAAAAGCTCAATGATAATAATGAAATGGATAAACCACGAGTATGTGAGAACAAAAACAAGTGGATATAGAACTTCACATCAATAACAAACTATTGCAACATAGTGCTACAATGTGCAAACATATTCCATAAAGAGTGCAAAAGTTCCTTCCTATCCTGTAGATTACCAATCTGCAGGATAAGAAGGAAGTGTGTCTATAGACAGGATTCATGTGTTACACCGAGATATAAACGCACACATACATTGTACATACAAAGAAAACACGCGTAGGACGCAAAAACGTAACCGGAAGTTTACTGCGGACCGGAAGTGACGTATGAGGTGGCGGAAAACCGCTGTTTCTGGTCTTTGCTTGGCTTATCCTCCATCTTTTTGATGTAAGCACGTTTTTTATTTTAATAAACTGTGTTTTTTGTGGTAATACACTATTGGAGGCATTTTTTTCCATGTGGATTCGGATACTGGGTTGGAGGCGACCATTACTCTTTCCATCAAGTACCCATCCCCTACCCTGACTGAGTCTGGACTCAGACATTGAGGTGATCGTCCTAGCAATGGACTAAGGCTTTTATTTATGCCCTCGAGGTAAGAGCATTGAGAGCACAGTGAAGGAGTGTTGTTACCATTTGAACCACAGCCTACATGCTATGTTTTATTCTTTCTGATGGTGAAGATTACTGAACTGTTTGCACATTGGATTTTTATTTTGAACTTTGATATCTTATTTAATACACTTGCTGCTACTTGCACAGCTATTTGTTACACTTGCTGCAACTAGCACGCTTTTTTTAATGTTTTTTGAACACTTTTGCACTCTTTATGGTATATTTTTGCACTTTGTAGCACTATGTTGCAATAGTTTGTTATTGATGTGAAGTTCTATATCCACTTGTTTTTGTCCTCACATAAACGTTTATCCATTTCATTATTATTATCATTTAGCTTATTTTCCTAGTTAGATATTGTCATTGTATAGTTACTTTAGCTATTGAGGTTATGCGCAAGATCACATATAATTATTTATATACACTTTATTGACA